>NC_134696.1:28483997-28676497 GCF_050947455.1 Rhinoderma darwinii
CTTTCCCTAGATCACATATAAAAATAAATAAGCAATAATAAACATAAACACATTAGTTATCCCCGTGTCTGAAAATGGCTGAACCATAAAAATATTTATCCAATACGGTGAACCTAGTAGCGGGAAAAAAGGTCAAAATGGCCGAATCGACTTTTTTTTGCCACTTCAGCTCCCCCCAAAAAATGGAATAAAAAGTGATTGAAATTCCCCAAAATGGTATTAATAAAATAAAAACGACATATTTCCACGTGCAAAAATACACAGCTCTGTACATACAAATATAAAAAAGTTACAACAGTCACAATATCTTTCAATCTTTTACATTTTACTAAAACATAACAAAAACTGTATTAATTTGGTGGTATCACCGTGATCGTACTGACCAGTAGAACAAAGATAACGTGTCATTTTCACCGCACATTAAACACCGTAAAAAAGAAACTCGTAAAAAAATGGCGGAACTGCTGGGTTTTTCCAATTCCACCCCATTCTGATTTTTTTTCACAGCTTCCCAGTTCATCGCACATAATATTAAATAATACCATTAGAAAGTACAACTTGTCCCGTAAAAACTAAGCCCTCATATGGCTGTGTCAACGAAAAAATAAAAGTTATGACTTTTTGAAGGCGGGGAGGAAAAAACAAAAGAATAAAGATGAAAATTAGTCTGTCCTGAAACGGTTAATGACTGATTTTTTTTATTATCTTTATTTTTAAATGTGAAGTTGGTCCTTGCTGCGCCACCTCCACACTCTGCACATGGGGAAAGTGCTCTGGTAGCGCCCTCGCACCTTCCTCAAATCTACGCTGCTACAGTGAGTAGCATAACAAGAAAAAAAAAAAAGAGAAAGCAATATCCATGTCAGATTGGAAAACTTATATTGATTAATACAGCACTCGTACCTCACCCAGCCTGATATCAGTAATATTCTCCAACAATTTTTCCTGTAGATGTTCATCTTCATCAACCACAGGGGGTTCCTCACTGACACGATCTACAAGTAAACATAAAAAAAAGGTTGTAGGTTCGTCTTTCAGTGAGTATATACCTTTTTCATATTGGAACTTGCTCCATATTTCTGTTTTATGAGCGGTTA
Source organism: Rhinoderma darwinii (assembly GCF_050947455.1). NCBI lineage: Eukaryota > Metazoa > Chordata > Amphibia > Anura > Rhinodermatidae > Rhinoderma > Rhinoderma darwinii. The sequence continues at coordinate 28,485,095 of NC_134696.1, forward strand.
TACCCAGATAACACCACAAGGGTACCAGAACTTGGAGGAAGCAGAGGCCCATCTCACAAATACAAGTGTAGTGGTCCCAAAGGGGGGGGGATACATTTATAATACAACAAAGGATACAAATACAACTGACTACTTCCTGTGGCCGAGTTGTATTACAGATTGCCGCAAGCTTCCTCCAAGAAGAGGAAGTGGCGTGTCAGCAGCCACTGGCTAGTAGCTTACAGATAACGTCCTTCTAAAAGGCGCCGGTACAAAAGAAATGGAAGAGCTGGGAATGATCTCTGGGCTGCCACTGTATAGAATCACTTTCTAGCAGGCACGGTGTATATTGGTGCACTTTCTGTCAGGCACTGTGCATATGGGGGTTGCTCTCAATGAGGTACTCTATATAGAAGTACTCTCTGCAGACACTGCATATATGGGAACCTCTCTGGGAAGCTCCGTTCCTGCTGTCATTTTTTCGGCTTTTACTTCATATTGGGGCACTCTCTGGCAGGCACTGTGTATAGTGGCATGTCTTTGGCCACCACTTTATGGTTGCATTCCTTGGTAGGCACCGTTTAAAAGGGAACCTGAAATACTCTATTATGGGGCACCTACCTCAACTGTTAAAGGGACAGTATGTCCATCATTGTTATGAGGCACTACAGATAGCATTTCAATAGTTTACAAGGCAGAAATGATCAATCGTAGGTTTCAATTATTTATTGTGCGTTTGTTTCTGATAACTATTGCTGTATTGCTTTCTCCGGACTGCAAAGTGTTGATGCCAATATACACCACCATCGTGTCGCTAAGGTTAGAAAAACAGAATCAGTGGGCAAACCATGGTAAAACGATCAGTTGTAATCATGACAAAGCAAAACATTAGGTATTTGTGTTCACTATACAAAATAAGTTTGAAAACTTTAATACACAAGAAATGTATTAGAAACTAGTACCTATTGTTGCATTGGTATTAACATTTGTGCTCTTGGCATCCTCTCTCTGAGAACTCGTTCTTCCATCTGCTTGGGCCGACTTTGGGATCTCTGAGCTTTGATCAGTGAATTCTGGAGACAAATTAACATCTGCATCCTGGAAGATGTCGTCAGGTGAAGTTGAAGGTATCTGGGAAACATAAAAATAATGCACGTCCTACTACTAACAGGCAAAATAAAGACAAAAACTAAAATCAAACGTAATTGTTTTAATGCCATAATTATGTGTCTCTCTCTCTCTCTCTCTCTCTATAATACACATATATAATACACATAGTTACATAGTTAGTGCGGTTAAAGGAATGGGAAAAGGGAAGGTAAAAAATTCTACACATAGGAGCTAATATTTTTTTGTTCTAGGAAATTATCTAAGCCTTTTTTGCAGCATCTACTGTCCCTGCTGTGACTGCTCCTGCGGTGACTATTCCATAAATTCACCGTTCTCACAGTAAAGGCGGCTTGTCGCCTCTGCAGGTTGAACCTTTCTTTTTCCAGAATGAGGGAGCGCCCCCTTGTTTTTTGAGGGGGTTTTACATGGAACAGGATTTCACCATATTTTTTGTATGCGCCATTCATATATTTATATAAGTTAATCATGTCCCCCCTTAGTCGTCTTTTCTCAAGGCTAAATAGGTTTAATTCTTTTAATCTTTCCTGATAAATTAGATTCTCCATGCCCCTTATTAGCTTTGTTGCTCCTCTTTGTATTTTTTCCAACTCCAGGGAATCCTTTCTATGAACTGGAGCCCAGAACTGAACTGCATATTCTAGATGAGGCCTCACTAATGATTTGTAAAGTGGTAATATTATATCCCTGTCCCGCGAGTCCATGCCTCTGTTAATACACGACAATATCTTGCTGGCTTTAGAAGCAGCTGATTGACACTGCATGCTGTTATTTAGTTTATGATTTACAAGTACACCCAGATCTTTCTCAACAAGTGACTCCCCCAGTGTAGCTCCGACTAGGACATATGATGCATGCAGGTTGTTTGTACCCAGATGCATAACTTGACATTTATCTACATTAAACTTAATTTGCCAAGTGGACGACCAAACAACTTAGTTTGTTTAAATCCGCTTGCAACCGAACATATATTTATATTTTTTATTTATTTATTTACCAGTGGTTGTACTAAAGCTGGCAATACCCAGGTGCCTGGTAGCAGCCTACTCCCATCCTCAGCTGACAGCTATGTTATGTGTATGGCCAAGTATTATGAATGGTTTATCTATATTGATTTAATTATAGTCAGGACACATTTTTCATTCTTGGCTAGCTATATCGTACAGATCCAGATGCTTGGGGTAGACAATTTATTCTCAAATTTTCATTCAGTGAGGGGTGGTGCCATGTCCTATTGACACCAATGCAACACTACCATGCTGTCTCAGTGACTTGTGGTCAATCCAGCAGCTAATATTCTTTAGTGAAGCCAAGGGGTCGGAGGTGGAGATCCCAGAACAGAAAGCCTGATACCGATAAACACACATACACCTAAACATGATTACATTTGAATCTGCTGTACATTAATTTGCTGAGTATTTTAGAATCAATATTTTGGGGTCACATATGTGATAATACAGGGTATATCTACCCATACTACCAGAGGCCAGTTTGCATATTCCACACCAGTATTTCAGCAAATACGTCATTTTCTACTTACCATGTCCTCAGAGGAGACTGGAGGTGTCTTCTGCGCATCATTATCTTGTGTTATTTGCTTTACAGAAAACATTGTCCCAAGAGCTCCTCTATTTGTCAGTGTGATGTACTGAGTCAATGTCTCTCCAATGACATGCGTGCCAAAATTAATCCATTTTTTATCTATGTCCAGCTGTAAAAGTTGTCTTCAGTCAGATAATATTCAATATTTACCACATTTATACCTTCTAAAATGAACTACATAAATTGTGTTGATAACATAAGATAAATGCATTTTGGGTTCTGCGGGTCATCAATATCAGATCGGTGGGGGTCCTACTCCTGGCACCCCCACCGATCAGCTGACATTAATATTTACCAGGCACAGCACCATAAACATTCATAGCGGATGTATCCCGGTTTGCGGCTCAGTCCTATTCACTTGAATGGAACTGGAACTGCCGGGCACATCCGCTACGTATGTGTACGATGATGTACCTGGTAAGCTATGAAGAGGTTGCAGCTTTCATTCCCGTGGCCCCTTTAGTTAGCTGATCGGCAGGGGTGCCAGGAGTCGGACCCCACCGATCTAATATTAATGACCTATCCCAAAGATAGGCCAACAATATAAAATGCAAGGAGAACCCCCTTAAGTCAATGTTTGCCAGACCACATGACATTACAGTATATGGTTTATAAATGCTTTATATTTTGGTGCACTTGTAACTTCACACTTGCCAGGTACACTCAAGCAAATCAAATGAATCACATTTTTTTTAATAAAGATCATTGAACAATAAGTAAAAGTACATCTTAGATATAATTTTAAATCAAAATTTACCTGCGAGATTTATTTAAAAATCTAGTATCCGATCAGACGTAAGCTTTCCCCAGCACAGCAAATGAAATAATAATTACAGCTGATTGGCTACAATGGCTTATGGCATTTCATGCTTTGCTAATTAGGAATCCTACAATTCTCACATTCTGCCAATTTCACAGCAGGATAAAGCAAGAGCTGTTATTTCCATAGACCCATCGCATATTTATTGCCGCTAGGAATTAGTTGGAGGCAATTTCACTTATGATTAAGTATCTTTACCCATAGTGCTGGCTAAGAATAGCTCAAATATTGTCAGAGATGTGATTCGCAGGTGGTACTGATAACCACCACACTCCTGAGAAACCTGGCAGCGTTATCTAGAAGAAGGACTGAAGCAATAATGAGGTCTACTGGTTACCAGCACTGGAGTCAGGGGGCAACCAATGGGGGGATGGGACTTTGTCTCCCTGGCAGAATCGGATTTACTAGTCCTACTGATGAAATACAGACAGACATATTGGACCGATCTCTGCTAATCCTATGAACATAATATGAGACATGATATGTTTATATGAAGGACTGGACAGCGAGGTTTATATGTAATCAATAGTCAAGTGTCAAGAGGCCGTATTCTGCCACATTACCTCAGACTTCTTCGTTGTGCATTTCACAGGAACAGAAAAGGGACCGGTCTGAGCCAACATCATCACCTCCCCGTCAAGATCTTCATTAATCTAAATAATGAATAATGGTTAGACAGTCAACAAGCACAAGCTTTACAGTTTTTCACTTCCTTGACTATATACAGTATCTATCAAAATGCATTGCTGAATTAGATTCCAGCAAAGAGCAAACAGACTGGCAGAAGATAAACCTCCTCCCAGGAATCCCAGATTTAGCTGCAGAGTCCTGGGACACGACTTCTTGGTCCTAGCAGAAGTGATGATCTGGGTCAATCTCTGGCGTAGTACAAGAAGACGACATTACATTTCAGCAGCTGTAAAGCAGTATAATATTGTATAGCTGGTAATGGAATGGGGGTAGTGACTGCGACTTACATTGTTTTTGAGGCACTGTGGCTGGATCTGTTAAGAGGGCACTGTGGCCGGATCGGTTATGGTGTATATACATGTGTGTGTGAATGAATATATATATATATATATATATATATATATATATGGAGAGAGAGAGAGAAAGAGAGAGAGGGAGATGTGTATATTGTGGGTTTTTTTCACAATATGTCACTTGCCTCAGAACTGATGAATACATTTTGTGGTTGTTTACATGCAGTAGAATGTCCTTAAATAAAAGTAACAGTATTAACTTACCATTGGTTTAAATATTACAATCATTTCACATGACATTCCAGCTGACATTTGTCCAGGTGGGTCAAATCTATAAAAACCAAAGCAAAATATAACGTTTAAGTGTATTATCCTGTGATGAGAGGATTTAATGCTGTGTAATTCAAAGATACCATGGCAGCACTTCAAAAACAATATACCCCCAAATAAATATAATATAGTTCCAAAGAAACGTTGCATGGGTATATAAAGGTATCTTATGTTTGCACCAGTGCTGCTTGTTTCTTTCTGTGGATTTAATGCAGAGGTCACTCTATCTATACCTCTCCAGCTATTGCAAATCTACAACTCCCAGCATGCCCTAACATCAGAGGCTTCAATGGGGTTTAATGAGGTCTTCTTAAAGGGACCCTGCAGTCCTATCTGTGGGCATCACGTTATAGAGCAAGAGGAGCGGAGTAGATTGTATATATAGTTTTGTGGGAAAGATATTGCATAAACTGGAATCTTATTAATTTATATCTCTACTCATTCCGGGCTTATGTCCAGTGGGCGATCCTACTCAGTGACTGGCAGCCCTCTCTGTATGCACTCTCATACAGGAAACACTGTCAATCATTGAGTGAGATCGCCCACTGGATTTATAAGCCCAAAGTGAGCAAAAATAAATGAATAAATTCCAAAGTTAATCTGAATCTTTTACTCCAAAACTATATATTAATTTTATATTTATATACAATTTTAACATTTGCATTTCAACTTGGCTTTGGTCTCTAATATTATAATTTCTTTATTCTTACAGATGGCAAAGGCTTAAAGCAGTATTCCTAGAATCTACAATTATCACCTATCCACAGGATTGATTGCGGAGTCCCCCACCGATCGCGAGAACAAGGGTCCCGAACCCCCAGTTGTTCTTAGACTGCAGTGAGGAGGACATTGAATGGAGCGGTGATCGAGCATGTGCGCTGCCTCTTCATTTAAAGTCTATAGGAATGACGGAAACAGCGGAGTACAGCGCTCCATTTAAGTTCCTCCTCACCGCGGAAGGTGCAGTACGGAGGATTAGGAGGTTCGGGATTCCCGTTCATGCGATAGTTGGGGTCCCAGCGATCAGAAAATGATCATCTATCCTGTTGATAGGAGATAATTGTCGATTATAGGACAACCCGGCATTACAGCGCAGTGCTCCCACAATAATTACGGTAACAAGTGACATCACTTGTCACTTGCTAATTACCTGAGTGTTTTGTTATTTTGTTTTTTGTTTTTTAGGATTCAACCTGATAAAATTTGCACAAAACACAAATGAATAACTTGTGCTTCTCTATGGAATAAATACATAGTAATAAACATACACGAATAGACCACATACAATGGATTTATGCAGGAAAGCAATTATTAGGATTTCAAAATCATCTGTAAATGCTATTTTACATACAGCACTCTGTATATACAGTATCATTTGTACGATGGGCACAGAATTCCTCCATGTAACCTTCATTGTTTTTCCTGTCACATCTCCACACTGAAACCTTGTCACCAGTGAGCTGCAACGTGAAGTTTCTATGATAATCTAATTCTGTAATGTGGCATGTTGGTTCCACCAGCTCGTAAACTGTGTCACACTATATCCATCACTCACACCTCAATGTCATAGACCGTCCTCATCTTTAACAAACAGTAACTTTAAAAACTGTTCACTTTGGGGGAAAAAAATGTGAATTCTTACAATACTGGAGGTTATTATAGACAGGTCATATACATTAATGTGATATTTAAAAGAATGTGAGAATTTGCAGACCAATATTTCCAGTCCAATATTAAATTCCAGTTATGTTCTGCATAAAAACCCATTTATTTTAATTATAAAACTAATTATATACCATTCCTATAACGTGGTAAATATTATAATCTGTATGAACCACTGGATGCCCTTGATTTATCCATGATTACATATAGATCAAGAGACATTTTTATTCTCTGCTTCTTTATGCCCAAGAAATTGTCCGATGTAACACCCTAATTTTTATTCCCCCCCCAACTAATAGTTCACTTTTAGTTTTAGGGTTTTAGGGTAAATTCAAACAAAAAAAGCTGCACCATGTCCAGAATACAAATGCTGCATCTTCAGAAGAGGGCCACGCAGAGCAACCATAAGGCGGCCGTGATGTAACCGAAAACTGCAGCAACATGCGGTTATATTGCAAATAGGTGGGCGGCTTTCAAACGGATTGTTAATGGAGGCACAAATTTGCAGCAAAACAGCAGTTTGATTGTTAATGGGTGCACAGTTTTGCACTATAACGAGTCGGACGTCCATTACGAATCAATTTGAAAACCACGCCGATTTATGGTAAAGCTCAGCGGCCGCTCTGTGTGGCCCTACACTAATACACGTGGTTTTAAGCATGGTCCTGTGATTGCAGCTTTATAAAGGACACAATTCTTGGAGCATTTTCCTGGAATTGAGTCGATGCAAACTACATGGCAGTAATGCAATAAAAAAAATACAGCTAAACTTTTGCGTTTTTCTTTGCAATTTCAGTTTACCCAATGAAGTAAATGGGGAAAAAAATGCAGAAAATACACCGACTTTGTTTTTTGAACAGCACTGTGTGAATGGGATTCCATAAAATCCCACTCATGATATTATAACATATGGATGCAGCAGCAAAAAAAACACAAAAAAACTGCACAACTGCCATGTACGAATGCACAAACTCCTGTATAGGTTACTGAGCGGACCATGAAAACCGCCAATGGGCATCATAGAGCAAGGAGACGTCTGCAAGGAAGATCTCTGGTTTGCTGAAGTGGGGGAAAGCTAAACTTTTGGAGTGGGTGTCTCAAATCACTTTTGCCACTTTAAATCTTTCCTTCACATTTGTATTCTTGTGCACCCTTTTTTGTACACAATAAAAAATAAATAAATAAATTAAAAAAAAAGCTGATAAATGTTGAAAAAAAACCAGTTCCAGAGGCAAAAAATAAAAAAATAATGTAAAACACTAAAGCTCAAAACTATTACATTTCCATCCACTGCATAAAATAACTACTGGAATTAAAGGGGTTTTCCCATATTAAATATTTATCACCTACCCACAGAATAGGTGATAAATATCTGATCGGTAGTTGTCCGACTGCTGGGACCCCCACCGATCACAAAGAAGGGCTTACCTTGCCGTTCCTGGGAGCCCCATAGGAATGGAGCGTAGTGCGCATGCTCGACCACTGCTCTATTAATTTCTATGGGGCTACCATAGAAGTGAAAGGATCGGTGGTCAAGCAGCTCCATTCCTATGGGGCTCCCAGGAACGGCAAGGAAAGCCACTTCTATTGTGTGGATAGGTGATAAATAATTATTATGGAAAAACTCTTTGAACATAGCACAAAATTATGTGATATCCCAGAATATTATGACACTGGACTGGCAATCTGTATGAAAGACTTGCCAAAATATGTTGCAATATTAGACATCTAATGTCTAATATCAGCTAATGACCCATTAGTCTAAAAATAATGCAGAATCTGTAGCCAGCATAATTCTACTGCTACCTGCAATGACATAAAATCGACACCCTAAATGACCAGTGTGAAGAATATGTACTAGGTCTAAAACACAACACGACAATGCAATAAAAAAAAAAAGGCAGGAGCTAGTAGTTTGCAGCTTGAGCATTAAAATAACTTTACTGTAAAATAAAATTAAGCAGCACAATTCGCCAATTGTACAACAAACCCGCTCAGGGGGAGAGCAATGTTAGAATTGTTCAGATTGTACTCAAACAATGAGGAACAGAATAGTAGAGAATAATCTAACAGAACAAACAAGGTCAATGAGTGATCACATATAGACATCTATACCGTATCTAAAGTATTACAAAAGAAAAAAGTTAAATAAAGCATATATGTATAAAAGAGATATATTATGTTCGGACCAGATGTATCAGGCCTCGGGAGGTATTCTGGTGTATCCGGGGTTGCCAGGTGATCATGAATTGGTTTACAATATCAGATAGGATGGTGGATATTTTTAAGCATCCTATTAATTATTTTCTTTACTAAGTTAAAGGAGAAATGTTGGATTCTCCCAGCTGGCTAAAATTAGTATCCAAGCTGCCATGCAAATAAATTGAAAGTTTATGCCGCTGGTAACGCAGGCCAGGGGGTTTATCCTCTAAAAGTTTGACTGAAGGAGATTTGGGGAATTGTGTTCCTAAAGTAGTGCTAATAAGGTCACATACTTTTGACCAAAATCTCAAAACAATCTGGCAAATATAGAGATGCGAACCCGTCTCCTGACAACCCTGGAAACAGAGTGGTGAGTAGCGGGCTGATTTAAAGTTCACTCTTGGATCTACTTGAAATACAGAACAGATTTTAAGTGCATATGAATGATGAATTACTTACTGTATGGTGATGAAATCCTCCATATGATCACTTACTCCCACCAGCTTGCAGAAATTAATTGTATATGATGCATTTGTCAAAATGATTTTTTTCTTATATGTCTTACCCACATCAAGGTCCTGAAAAGTAGGGTAAGAATAACAGAAACATCATTTTATTTGATCTTAGAGCAGTGCCTGTTATTTTCACTTTTAAAAAGGTTGTCTAGTATAGAAATCTTATTTTCATGGACCCTTTTAGGGATCTCTAAGTTAATAAAGGGGGAATCCTCCGTTCAGGACCCTCGTCTCTTGGCCAGAGTTGGAAGCGCTTACAAAGAGCGTCTCAAGCTCTGGGGGACCAGTCCTGTCCTGCATTATACGGACAACCTATTGATTTGAATAGGCACGGTGTTATGCTTAATTTACAACTAGGTGGCGCTGCAGAGAGTTAAACAAATAGTGCCAGAGACCCCCACCACTTTCCTGAAAATTAAGGGAGAAGTGCTAATTTAGCGCTGCATCCCCTTCTTACTTTTTGCTGCCTCAATACCGGCGCTCCTGCCCATCAAGCTGTGCAGGGAACTGCAGCCATCCCTATTTACGTCACTTTCCGACCCCAAAACAGTGGAGGGGACGCAGCGCTACATCAGTGCTGTGACCCCTTCATTCTCAGGATCGGTGGGGTCGGACCACTACTGATCATAAAATGATGGCATATTCTAGCAATATGCGATCACTTTATAAGATGGGAATAAATCTTTAAGCCAACAATACAGAAAGCACTTTATTAAAATGTTTCTTCCCATTTTACATTTGGTAGAAAACTGTAGCAGTAAAGGAAGGAGAGACACCAACAACTAATAAAGAATACACAAAGTACAGTTATATGAATGTCATTTTAATGTAATATAATGAATTGGAGTAGGTTAATTCCCATTGAGAATAATGCAGAAATAAATCCATTGTTATTAAAAGCCAAATTATTTGGTTCATTACTGTCATTAACGTGAGACTAACCTTGAAATGAATCTTTTTTGGTTTGCTATAAAACGGACAGCCTTTAAATTCATGTCCTGAGACCACTTGCTTTTCAATGATGCCATTACGGAGCCTCCTCAGGGTTTCAGTCATAATTTCTTTTTCCATTTTACTACCCCCTAGAGGCTTGTTGTCTATGTCATCTTTGGGTATCTAAATAAACACGGTGCAGCGTAGAAAAATCAATGACTTATCAGTTTATGATCATCATCTTTCAATTAGATTTGACTTGAAGAATTTTTACGTTAGAGGATGAGACTATGACGCTCAAAGTATTGCAAGGATATGCCAACACTTTATGATTGGTGGAGGTCTGACCTCTGGCAATCCTCTATGGTCTGGAGAATGAACAGGCCACAGTGCTGATTAAGAAGTGTGACCTCTTTTAATTTTTTTTCCCATGCACAGTGGTTGGCTAAGTCGCTGCAGCGCAGGGGAAAAAAATCTGCAGCACGGCCCAAATCAAAGCAGTCAGGTGGCCAAGAGCGGCGCTGTGCAGGGAAAACTTAGAGGGGTACACAGTGCTAAATCAGTGATGTGGCCCTTTTATTCTCAAGATCACAGTGGTCCCAAAGGTCGGACCTCCACCGATCATAAAGTAATGGCATATCCTAGTAGAATGCCATTCAATGTCTAGGGGGCCGACATTGTCTCCGGCAAAACCACTGTGTATAGCGTTTGGCTTTCTCTGTCAGTGCCATAAACTTTGACTAGAGTGGCAGCAAACATGTGCAACCGCTGCCCCATTGAAAATCATCCTCATTGCTATCATGCAGTGAGAAGGAACGGAGGTTGGGGCCCCCATTTTAGTGTTCAGTGGGGGTCCCAGTGATGAAACCCGCAGCGATCATACATTTATCACCTATACTGAGGATAGAAGATAAATGTTCTTAGTAGAAAAACCCCTTTAACTCAATAATGAAACAGTATACAATAAGGTCCTAAGCTCCCCCTAGTGGTGACTGCAGCCAGACAGAATCTTATCATTTAAATTTGTTTATGCAGGTGGCAAATACCCAGGAAAAATATTTGAACATGTAGCAACATATTTATCACATGACTGTGGACAACAATGTTTGATTAGTGGGGGTCTAGCCTCCGGGACCCCTGCTGATTAGCACAATGAAGGGCCATGGAATTCCTGCGAGTGCCGCTTCTCCTGTATTGTTTTTTTACAGGCATACTGTACTGCAACTTGTACTATTCAGTTCTATTCAAGTAAATGGTACGAGCTGCAGCACAGCTGCTAATTTTCTCTTTGAATGTGGGCAAGAATATATTATACAGAAGATCATCAGATAAGGAACGGATTGGAGAATTATATGCTGCTTTTTATGGCAACATTGGAATAGCTGTTTAATAAAGGTTTCTTCTGTAAAGCTTAATCTATATCATATTTTATAAAACTGTCTGTACAAAAATGATGTACAGCGGCAAACCTATTGCACTTCGATTATGGAGATCTTCATATTATAAAAATGGCATCTGCAGATGTCAGATACATAAGATATAATAGCAATAATCCATAAAAAGCAGAGCTGATACAGCGATTTGAAAAAATAGGCAAAATTCGAAATCTAATTGCACGGAGTATTGCTTTACTCACTGAATATGGGCTGATAAATAATCATGAAAAAAAAAATCAATTAGGACGATCTCATAGAATTGCAAATTGCCGCATAAAATGATTCTGAATTCACAGCACTGCTGTCATGTTCAGTTATGTATAGTAGACTAGCCAACGAACACAATATGATCTGTGGCTTTGCAGTCCATGCACGGAAAACAGGAGAGGAGATTAATCATCGAGAGATCAAGCTGTAGACACATATCCATGGCGTTCTTCTGATCAGAGTTCAGCATTAGACATAAGTTAGCTCTTATATGACTATGTTGAAAGACAATTGATTAAATAACTAGAAGCAGTCACATCCAAGACATGCAGGGACACAAACCCTAAAGTTTATATTATCTACGTTGGTGGTAGATGCTATTGCTCTCTGTTATCAGGCTTGGGAGATGCTGACTGAATTGTTTTTTAAAAGGATATTCTGGTTTAAGGACTATCTCCAATGATAATGCTGATCTTGTCTAGTCCAAGAAGTTTAAAAGGGACGGTGGGAGTTGTGTGGTCTGGTTGGCTAGGCAGCGATGCATTGCTGGAAGGATCTCCTGCAAAGGAGATTAGAAGGAGAGGCTAACAGCATCATATAGTTTACCTAGTAACCGGACCACCCGTTCTCCTGGCTGTATCTTCCGCTATCACTTTAAACTTCTGACGGGAGATTCAACCGGCATTATTATTGGAGGTACTCTTTATTTGTTGTATAATAAAAAGTTATGCAATTTTCCAATATACTTTGTGTATCGGTTCTACACGGTTTTCAAGAAGTTTTCATATACCCTATTAGGGAATGTTAAGTTAATAGAGAAGGATCACCCGTACAGGATCATCTTTTGGCCATAGATGAGGGCGGTTACAAAAAGTATTTCGCTCTGGAGGATCTGTCCTGTGCTGTATTACACAAACAAATCACCGATATGAATGGGCAGTGTGTAATGCTTAATTTCCCCTGTGGTGGCGCTGAAGGGAAATTGAACAGTTACTACCAGGTTTATCCATAGATTACAACTGATCACTGGAGGTCTTAGAAGGGGGAAACTTTTTGAGCAGCTTATCGTCAAGAGACCTTTCGAACAAGTAAGTACTGTCTAAAGCGGACAAGCTGTTTAAGTTAAAAAACTCTTTTAACAACCTGGATAATCAGAATGTAAAGGGTCTGCCTATAGCCAGCTTGAGATGATATTACACGCATGAAATGTCTACAGTTGCATTGTATATACCTGTATATCACTGTAATGTACATGTAGAAATATTAATACAATTCACAATGTTGCTCATAAAAATGTCAAGTGCCCTGAAATATTTTGTGTATTTTTTCACCAAGCCATTTCCTGTAGAAAACAGCTCATGTATTTTCCTCTCCTTTACCTGATAGGGTTTGAGGTCTTCATTCCATAATCCTCTGAACTCTGGCTGAGCCAAATTTTCACTTTCTCCTTCAAATTCCTGTGTAAGTGCAGGTGACACTTCAGGGGAGCGCTCAGCTAGGGAGCGGTCATCCTCGTCAGAGGAGAGAGGGGAGGGAGAGCGCCACTTATTCTGTCGACAAAGAAAAAGTGTAAAATATTCTTCAGGAAAACATTTCGGCACCATACATTCTCATTCACTTTACTTAGAAACCCATAAATGGCTAGTACAATAACTTATCAAGTTAAATCGACTTTATGGTTTATTGTTATTTGTTATTCTTTCATACCAGAAATGGACACGTCTTTTTGTGCTAGTTTTTATTGTTTCTATGGGCAGATCACTGAATATCGATGTCATACTGATAAAATATTTGTTTTCCTGTGTTCTGAATGGCTCGTTGCAGTTACAGTATGCGTATCAGAGCTGTGGCTTCTAGCGATCCCAGATAAAGTTATTAAACACATTATTCCTGCCTCTCACAATGCTTTATAAGTAGGCAGGTTTGCTGTTCAAGCCCTATGCACACGAACGTGCCCATCACGGTAATCACGGTCCATAAATACGGGCACGGCCGCCCGCAGACAGTCGTCCGTATTTGCGGCCTATGTTCCCATTATAAAGTATGGGAGCACGGTCCGTAAAATAAATAAACAGGACATGTCCTATTTTTTACAGAAGGTTTCTGCGGCACGGACACCTTCCAGTAAATATATACGGGTAGGTGTCTGTCGGCCATAGAAATGAAGGAGTACGTAATTACGGACAAAATCCACGGTCGTGTGCACGTGGCCTCAGGCTTCTCGAAAAGCTGAGAGCTGTAATACAACAGTTAAAGCATAGTAAATATTGTCTCCTTAATAATGGAGTATTTCTGTCTGAATCTATTATTTTTCTTTTTTTAAATTTGGTCCTTTTTGAATAGTGTGAAATCATAAAATTACCCACAAAGGCACTTAGACTTGAAACAAGAAATAATGTAATGGTTATTTTAAAGATTGCGCACTGTGAGTCGTGGTCTGTATCATAATTATTATTTTTATAACATGCTGTTCAGATACAATTAAACCGCAGGTAGAAAACATATTATGAAGCTTCATTACATTTCTACCCTCGTAACAGAGAGTAAAAGACTGCATGGCGGCGGGGAACAATGATGCCACAAAAAATGAGCTACATGGCTTTGAAATAAAGCTGAATGGATTTCTAATATAAAAGATCTGTCTACTTTTGTTACTTTGCAAATCCATTTTCTATGGTATGTGGTGGATATAAGGGTATGTGCACACACACTATTTACGTCCGTAATTGACGGACGTAATTCGGCCGCAAGTACCGGACCGAACTCAGTGCAGGGAGCCGGGCTCCTAGCATCATAGTTATGTACGATGCTAGGAGTCCCTGTCTCTCTGCAGGACGACTGTCCCGTATTGAAAACATGATTACAGTACGGGACAGTTGTCCTGCAGCGAGGCAGGGACTCCTAGCGTCGTACATAACTATGATGCTAGGAGCCCGGCTCCCTGCATTGTGTTCGGTCCGGTACTTGCGGCCGAAATACGTCCGTCAATTACGGACGTAATTAGTGTGTGTGCACATACCCTAACCTTTATAATGTTTAGTCAATGGCATCACTTACGTCACTTTATGGAATTGTTAAAATGAAACACAATTAGTTGGGTACAACTAATACATAGACTGCTCTCTCTTAGCGAATAGGACTAAAACCAGCCTGTTTCTTTTAGATTATAATGCCCTGTTCACACTGAGTTTTTTTGCAGGCAGAAAATTCTGCCTGGAAAAATCAGCTCTGTTTTTTTTTAAGTGGTTTTGCCCCACAGGCGTTTTTTTACTCGTTTTTTGAGGTGTTTTTACCTCTTACTATAATAGTCAAAGGAAAAAAACCGCGAGCGTTTTTTGCCATAAAAAGCGTAAAAAAAGCATAAAAACAAACGCTGCGTTTTTTCCATCTCTTATTGATTTCAATGGGGTTTTTGAGGCGGAAAATACCTCAACATAGGGCATGACGTTTCTTTTTCCCCGCAAGCGGTTTTTTTCTGCTTGCGGGAAAAAAACGCCTCCACCCCCCATTTAAATCAATGGGAGGCAAGTTCAGCCGTTTTCTGCCGCTGAGTATTTTGACGAGCTTTTTGCAGTGGAAACCGCTCCACAAAACTGGCCGAAAATGCCTCCCATTGATTTCAAAACCGCCTGGCGGGAGAAAGAAGGGACATGCCCTATCTTCGTGCGTTTATGCCTCTGACCTCCCATTGATATCAATTCGCTCAGTTTTTTGCCCATAGCACTCACTGGCCGTGGGTGAAAAACGCGGCGAAAATCGCGGCAAACGATGTGCAAGAAGGTCAAAATCTGCCTCAAAATTTTGAGGCAGAATTTTCCTCCTGCAAAAAACTCCGTGTGAACACAGCCTAAGGCTATGTTCACACGGAGTATTTTGACGAGTTTTTTGACGCGGAAACCACGTCACAAAATTTCAATGGGAGGCGTCGGCGTCTTTTTCCCGTGAGCAGTAAAACTGGCTCGCGGGAAAAAGAAGCGACATGCCCCATCTTCGGGCGTTTCCGCCTCTGACCTCCCATTGACTTCAATGGGAGGCAGAGAAAGCGTATTTCACAGTGTTTTATGCCCGCGGCGCTCAATGGCCGCGGGCAAAAAACGCCGCGAAAAACTCAGCGAAAATCGGCGTGCAGGGAGAGGAAAATCTGCCTCAAACTTCCAAACTGAATTTTGAGGCACATATTCCTCCTGCAAAATACTCCGTGTGAACACAGCCTAAGGGTCAGCAGTCAGACTACCATGATTATTTTTTTTACCTACCCTTTTTACCTACCCTTATGTTATCACATATTATATGTGTTTTTAAAATCCCATTCACATGTATTGTAGACCATACTTACCAACATTTAAATACCCAAATCTGGTCCTTTAAGCCCCGTTCGGCATAAGAACGCCCCAAAATGAATTAAAAAGTGCACTTTTTGGGGGAAATTTGCATAAACCTGCCACTTTTGTGGGCCAGTTCGTGGGATTGTCTTGCCTAAATCGTGATTGTTGGCAAGTTTGGTTTTGTGCTGTACATTATTGCAGATTTACAGTGCGGCAACCACACAGAAAATCTGCAAGAGATCAGTAAGGGTATGTTCACACGGCAGCGTCCGTAACAGCTGAAATTACGGGGCTGTTTTCAGGAGAAAACAGCTCCGTACTTTCAGGCTGGGTTCACACGACCATGTTACGTCCGTAATGTACGGAACGTATTTCGGCCGGAAGACCCGGACCGAACACACTGCAGGGGGCCGGGCTCCTAGCCTCATAGTTATGTACGACGCTAGGAGTCCCTGCCTCTCCGTGGAACTACTGTCCCGTACTGTAATCATGATTACAGTACGGGACAGTTGTCCTGCAGCGAGGCAGGGACTCCTAGCATCGTACATCACTATGATGCT
Organism: Rhinoderma darwinii; assembly: GCF_050947455.1. Taxonomy (NCBI): domain Eukaryota; kingdom Metazoa; phylum Chordata; class Amphibia; order Anura; family Rhinodermatidae; genus Rhinoderma; species Rhinoderma darwinii. Next base: position 28,501,777 of record NC_134696.1, read on the forward strand.
AGGAGCCCGGCCCCCTGCAGTGTGTTCGGTCCGGGTCTTCCGGCCGAAATACGTTCCGTACATTACGGACGTAACATGGTCGTGTGAACCCAGCCTCAGCCGTAATGGCATGTTGAGGCGCTTTTCCGCTGCATCAATTACGGACGTAAATGGAGCTGTTTTTCCATCGAGTCAATGGAAAACGGCTCCATTTACGTCCGAAGAAGTGACAGGCACTTCTTTGACGCGGGCGTCTATTTACGCGCCGTCTTTTGACAGCGAGGCGTAAATATACGCCTCGTGGGAACAGACCAACGTAAAACCCATTGCTTTCAATGGGCAGATGTTTGCCGACGCTATCGAGCCGCATTTTCGGACGTAAATCGAGGCGGAAAACGCCCGAATTACGTCCGTAAATAAGCCGTGTGAACATACCCTAACATTGTCAGTCAGGAGACACAGCTGATGAATCATTAGATATCCTCCAAGTCTAGTAGGCCTGCACAGACTTTCTGCTGACCATATATGTTCCGCTCAATAATGGTGGACTAGGCTGTTCGGCACATCCACCTGAACAATGGTTGAATGTCTATACCGACACGTTGCAGTCATATTTCAGTTTTTGTTGCAATATTTGCTACAATATCAAAAACCGCAATATGACTGCATTGTGTGAATACACCCTAAGGGCTGATTCAGACGACCGTGGCGTTTTTGCGCACGCAAAACACGCAGCGTTTTGCCTGCGCAAAAGCCACTTACCTGCTCCGTGAGGCAGCATCATATGATGCGCGGCTGCGTGCTTTTCGCGCAGCCGCCATCATTATGACACGCCATTTGGATGTTTGTAAACAGAAAAGAACGTGGTGCTTTTCTGTTTACATTCATCCTTTTGACTTCAATGGGTGCGTGATGCGCGAAATACGCCGAGATATTGAACGTGTCGCGCTTTTTACGCAGCGGACAAACGCTGCGCAAAAAGCATGGACTGTCTGCACTGCCCCATAGACTTCTATTGGTCCATGCGTGCCGCGTGAAAAACATGTGGCCTGCACGGACGCAATTCACGTTCGTGTTAGTCCGCCCTGATACTGCTGGCCTTTCTTCTGCTACCTGCATGCGGCATTAAAAAAGTAAAGCCTCACACGAGCGTGTTTGGTGCGTGATATACGGACCACATGTCGGCCGCATTTCCCAGACCGAACACACTGCAGGGAGCCGGGCTCCTAGCATCATAGTTATGTATGATGCGACGTGTCCCTGCCTCCTCTGCGGAACTACTGTACCGGGCTGAAAACATGATTACAGTGTGGGACAGATTTCACACAGCGAGGCAGGGACTCCTGGCATTGTACGTGACTATGATGCTAGTAGCGTTCCTCCCTGCACTGTGTTCGGTGTGGGAAATACGGCCGACATGCGGACCGTATATCACAGACCGAACGTGTGAATTAGGCCTAACTATTTGTAACATTTCTCTGAGTGACTTCTGGGGCTTCTTGTAACCCAGTTTAAGAAATACTGATATAGAAAGATCACTGAAAACAATTATCAAATGTCATAACAAGATTCTATGCAGGTTTCATTAGTCGAACCAATAATAAGGGTATGTTCACACGGCCTATTTACGGACGTAATTCGGGCGTTTTTGCCCCGAATTACGTCTGAAAATAGCGCCTCAATAGCGCTGACAAACATCTGCCCATTGAAAGCAATGGGCAGACGTTTGTCTGTTCACACGAGGCGTATATTTACGCGCCGCTGTCAAATGACGGCGCGCAAATAGACGCCCGCGTCAAAGAAGTGACCTGTCACTTCTTTGGCCGTAATTGGAGCCGCTATTCATTGACTCCAATGAATAGCAGCGCTAAATACGGCCGTAATTGACGCGGCGTTCAAGCGCCTGCACATGCCTGTACGGCTGAAATTACGGGGATGTTTTCAGGCTGAAACATCCCCGTAATTTCAGCCGTTACGGACCCCCGCCGTGTGAACATACCCTATTAGTCCTTGTACTTTTGGTACAAACTACTCCGAACTAGTCACAAATATACAGTGTTGCATAGCGTTTTGGTTTTCTGAGCATGGCAATTACTTCACTTCCTACCATCAGCTCCTGGTCTTCTTCTGGCTCGGTCACTATGGTTGACTTAATATACTGCAATGCTTTATCTCGCAGTCTGCCATGTTCCTGTATCTTGCTCATTTCTAAGGAGGCTTGTCTCTTTTGTTTTATTTGGCTGGATTCTTCCTGTAAAATCCGGGTAACAATTTCTTGCTTCCTTAATTTCTGTGACTCTTCAAATTCTCTAAATAAAAGCACAAGTAATGTACAAATAATAAGTATAATTCAATAAAGTATGACAAAGTGCAAAAAGATTGCTTTGCGGTCCTTTATATTCAACAAGTAATTTAGAGCTCGGAAAGTTTTGCGAGTTCTAAAGAAAGTAATCTAGAAAAGTAACCCTACATTAGGCTGTCAATGTGTGTGAATATTCTTATAGTAGAAGCGCATCAAGGTGTAAGGCATAATCAACACCGCAGCCCCTTCACTACTGTATAGACGGAGCGACACATCTGTCCATGCCCCTGTGTATGATACACTTAAATGAGTTGAGCCGCAGTACGAGACCCCTACCTATGGACGCCGCTGTATCAGATATTGCAGTGATTGCTTCCCCTGCTTCAAAGACATGACACCGATCATACATTTATATCCAATCCTAACGATAGGAAATTAATGTAACAACCCAGAAAATTAATGTAGGATTTTGTTATAAGTGTGCCAATGTTTTGCGAATTCGCTTTTAATCTTAGAGGGGTTTGCCCATCAGGGACATGATTGTCAGCTGCATCCGTAACTGGCATTCACTTCTATGGGAGTTACGGAAACAGCGTAGCTCAGGGAGCTAAGCTGTTTTCTGATTACATGGTCGGAAATTACAAGTGGCAGCGGGAACCATGAAAGGTAGAACAGGGTTTAGGTGGTCCTGTTCTAGAGATAGGTGGAACCCATATCTATCTGGAACCCGCATCTATCTGACATTTATGGCATATCTTGTGGATTTGCCATAAATGACCCTGATGGGCAAACCCCTTTAAGATTTATATATAAAAAACAAAGACTCAAAGTGACCGGTGCCATCAGGCAAAGACGCTGTCACATTATTTAATTTGAGACATTACACCAATTAAGGCAAGTAAGCATAAAAAGCCGTCCTTAAAGTGAATGCTATCTTTTTTTTTTTCAATCTGAACAGGTTTAAAATTCTACTGTGATTATTTTCTGAATATATCTTTATAGTGGTCAGAACTCAATTTTCTGCTACAGAGCTCTAAATCTACTGCATAGACATACAATTTAAAGGAAATCTGTCACCAGGTTTGTGCTGCCCTTTCTGGTTGCGGCATAAAGTAGTGACAGGGACCCTGATTCCAGCACTGAGTCACTTAGTTTGCACTATTCAGTCATTTTCATATTACTGCTTTTTATCTTCTGCAGCGCTGGTAGTTCTCGCAATGCTGTGCACACGCTCTGTAGTCCTCGATATTCATGAGCTGCGGCTTCCCCTGCCCTCCACACTCTTGATTGACAGCTTTCTTGCTATGCACAGTATGGGAGGAAAGCTGTCAATCAGCAGCGGGAGGGCAGGGGAAGCCGCAGCTCATTAACACGCTTGTCTTGCGCTGCAGGAGATAAACTGTGACTTAATGAAAACTACTGAATATTGTAAAATAAGTGACTTTGGCGCTACTTTATGCTGCCCTTAGATAGAGCAGCATAAACCTGGTGACAGATTTCCTTTAAGGGTATGTTCATTCAGGGCGGATATGAAGCGCAAAAGCACACAGCATATCTAGTCTGGTCGCCACAAAGAATTCCATTCGAAAAAACGCACCAAATTGTGTTGCAGTTTTTGGGCCGGAAGTTCCACTGCGGAAAAGTGCACATGAAAAAAAAAAAGTTTCATACTTACCCATAGCCAAGGCGATGCGTCCCTCTGCCGTCCTACAGCCCGGCCTCCTGGGATGACGTTTTATCCCATGTGACCGCTGCAGCCTGTGATTGGTAAGTATAAGATTTTTTTTTTTTTATGAGATACAATTTTTGTGCCGGAATCGCAGCTTTTCTGCCACAGAAATCGCAACATCTGATATTTGTTGCGGGTTTTACCTCTCCATTGAATTTAATGGGGAAAACCTGCAGCAAAAAAAGCAGCAATTACGCAAATACAACTGACATGCTGCTGATTAAAGAAACGCACCGCAGGTCAATTCCTGAGCATTTTTTGCGCTTATCATTTACGCAGCGGATTGATGAAATTTGTTTAAATCTCACCCACCCTGCTGCTACTGTATTATGCTGCGGATTTTCCGCAACTAAATCTGTTGTGGAAAATCCGCAATATTTACACTTCGTGTGAACCCGACCTAAAGATAATATGCTGGCTACCTGCAGTCACCACTAGGGGGAGCTTAGGATCTAACTGCATACTGTTATACACAGAACTCAATAACATAAACGTATGCTGTAAGAGCCTAAGCTCTCTAGTGACAGCCGCAGATAGCCAGCATGTTGAAATATAAATATAAGTATATACTGTGTATTTGGACCTCTGTATTAGAAACATGGGGCTCCAACCACTATAAAGATATATTATAAATAATTATAATTTATAATATAAACAATCAGTGCAGAATTTTGGAACTAAAAACGACATGACAGGCTAGAAGTATATCAAACCAAAAGCATTGAGGATAAGGCCTTGTTCACGGCGTGAATTTGACACGTTTTCGCAATGGGAAAACACATTGTAGGTTTATTTATGCATTGAGAATAAGGCCTTGTTTATACGTTTTTTTTACGCATTGAGAATAAGGCCTTGTTCACACGGCGTGTATTTGACGCATTTTCGCCGCATTTTACACGCCCAAAAACGCATGATTTAAGCTTCACATTGACATAAATGGGAATTGTATTGCATACAACGCGATTTTTTTTACCGCTCGCGTTTAAAAAATGCGTTGTGTAAAAAAAGAAGCGTCAGGTAAATTCTGTGGGGTGCGTAGGGGAGGATCCATAGAGCGAACAAGACGATCGTGGTGGTCTCACAGATGCTCAATTGGGTTAAAGTCTGGCGAATTAGGGGGCCAGGGAAGTACTTGGAAGTCTCGGTCGTGTTCTTCTAACCACTGTCGGACATTTCTAGTCGTATGACATGTCACATTATCTTGCTAGAAGATTACATCTGCCCCAGGGAAGACAAACAGCATGTATGGGGGGACGTGATCTGCAACGATGGATTCATACCCAAATCGGTTCAGAGCCGTCCACATGTATGAGTGCGCCCAGAGAATGCCAGGAAAAAATTTCCCCGACCATAACGCTGCTGCCACCAGCTTGTGTTCTTCCAGCAATGGTTGCAGGGTGTTTGTTCTCTGATGTTTCTCGTCTGACATGCCAATGTCCATCCGTTTCATGAAGCAGAAAACGTAGCTCATTGGAGAAAGCAACCCCTTGCCACTCATCGGTGGTCCAATTCAGATACTGCCGTGCAAATTGAAGCCTTTTTTTTCCGATGCACCATTGTTAGTACAGGAGCAGTGACCATCCGTCTGCTTTTGAGCCCCATACGCAGTAGGGTTCGCTGAACTGTTGTTTTAGACACACGTCTGGCCCTCGCACACCTTCGTAGTCGACGTTCACCTCTCACATCAATGGCCCGTGGTGCTCCCATGTCGGTTATTACCAATGGTGCCATTTGTCCACTCACTATACACTTTCACGACAGCAGAACGTGAACAGTTCACAAACTGCGCTGTTGGAGAAATACCGCCACCCTTCTCCCAAAAGGCAATAATCACCCCTTTCTGCAACTCTGGTAAATCGCCCCTTTTACCCATGGCAACAACGAGTGATATGTGTTCAGACAGCCTATCACACACCTTATATACCCACCAAGCCAGCCCACGACACATCACTTCCTTCATGGGCTACGCGCTGCCAACGTCGAAAGTAGGAGGTGGTCATAATAATGTGACTTGACTGAGTACTTCCAGCAATTAGAGTGCCGTTCTTGCACACCTTTTTTTTAGCTAAAAATTTAACTGGATGCAAAAAGAGGTGTAGGACACGTCTGGTTTTGGCAAAAACAAAAAAACAAGTGCACTGAAACTTCACTGTGAAGAAGAACGTCCAGGGTTTCCTTCCTTCTTCTGAGTCAGCTAATAAAGGGTCTTAATGAGTAAATTGTTCAAATACAATCCTACTCATAATTCATCACTCACATTTTCCTCCTTTCATATTCTTGAAGCCTCTTCTTATGTATCATAAACTTTGCAACATCTCCTCCTTTGGCGAGTACAGCTTCTTTCTCCAGCATCTGTTGCCTTTTAGTCATCGTGGCCTGTGCCTTGTTCCGAGACTCAATGACACGCAGGTTTTCCTGTAAAATGTAAAATACATTATTATAGAGAAGGAAAACACATTTCCAACGTTTGCAGAATCAGCTTAAAAATTCAGCAAGGATATTAGAGATGTCATGGATAAGAATTTAGGGAAACCAATTTCGGTACAATGTTTGGGCAGATTTGATTGGAATACAAAGACTCAATGCAAAGAAACTAACAGTGTTCTTTGACTGATTATTCCTCCTTTTAACTTCTCACTATGCCTGTATTTGCTTCATCTACTGCCCTATAGTTTTTTTTATTTTCATCTTTTCAACCTTTTAGCTACTTGATTTTTGCCCTTTCTTATTAAATCATCTACCAATACACAGTAGCTGTCATATTCCATCTATGAAATAGTTAGAATAAGTTTTGCACCGGCTTGTTGTCTACTATACTACATGAGGGATCTCTTCTCCCCTGTGCTGATAGACCCGGATGCTGAGCAGTCTGTAATTTCCCCCTCCCTTCCCCTGCGGTCTGCCGTGTGTGCTCTCCTCCCTATCTTCACTCTGATACAGTTCAGCTTGTGTGATCTGCCCTCTCTGAAGACGTGGATGCTTTTCAACCCCCTCCACACTCTGATCTGCCATGTACAACTTCAACCCCCTCCCTGCTGCCATCTCGAGCTCAAAGGGGTAGAGCAGAGAGACCCTAGAGCCAAGAGCAGTGTGTTGTCGGATTAATGTCAGAATAAGCAGCCCAGTCAGCTATGTAGAGGAGTTACACAGACTTTACAGCAGCAAAAAGGTTGACATTTTTAATTAAGAAAGTTGCATTTAGAAAGCAAATTAACAATAAAAAAAAAAATCTATGCAAACATTATTATTTCATACCCGGTTTGTAGAGATGTTATTTCTCAAAGACAGTACAGCTTGCATCCTCTTCTCCATGTCTTCTCTGCTTTTACGTTCTTTTTCAGCCTCCATCTCACGAACCCTTTGGTTTCCAAAATAATTCATCAATCAAGAGAATCTCAGAGATAAAGCTTCAGTGCAAACAAGTCCCTCATATGGAGAAAAACCATGAAAAACTATTTTGGTATATATAATAAATTATATCTAGCTCGTGAGCACTCTTGACATAAATAAACTCACAGAAAAAATCAGTTAACCTTACAATATTTAAAAATGGCCATCCATAAAAGACGATCCAACAAATGTTCCATATCGGGATGCTTATTTTGGAAGGTCCAACATGATATGATATTGCAACCACGGGAACAATTTTCCATGGCAACGAGTGCAGTCTTACATAAACATATGTGATCTGATAAATGCGCTGACCAATCGTACAAATTTTTAACATTCAGAACCGATTCTTTTGGCATAAATATAACAAGAATTTTGAACGATTTTACACTTGAAGTGCAAATAAATATAATGCAAAATACAATGTCTGACTTCCATCCTTATAAATTATTTCATGATGTTTTCCTCATTCATATATTGCAACTTCTTTCAATACAGAACATTCTGCTCGTTTTCTTTGGAGCAGAGATTGGTTTAGCGCAATTTTGCCATCAGACATGTGACCTAACATCATAGTCCTCAACTAGTACATGTCACTTGAGCTCCCACAATGCACTGCGCTCTAGTAACAGAAGTCCAGCAGAATCCTAAATTGACCTTCCTATCTGAACTGACAATAAAACCTCACATAACTAAAATGAGGTAATAGATAAGTAAAACTGAGAATTTACAAGGTTACTTAGTAAAAAATTCTATAGCCACTAACATTCTGCCAGACCACTTGAAACAGTCGAGACTGTTTTTTTTAATATACATCTGTATTGAAAAACGTAGTTGAATGCAATTTTCAATACAGTTGGGGTTGCAGGACCCAGACTTATAATGGCCAAAGTATATAAAAAGGATGCAATTTTGACATATGTGCGGCCTTTAAAGTCTAAGGGCATGTCACCATATATGTCAGGTGAACAGACATGGTGTGAATTCAGCCTTATATATTTTGCTGTGTAATCTATTTCTATAATAGATGTCGATTTAGGAAACCCCACCTTGCCATAGTTTCCTTCAGAAACGTAACAGCTTTTTCATGATTCTTCTGTGCCTCCTCCACAGCTTTACGATAATGCTCTTCCCGTTCCTTTAACTGCTTAACCTCTTGCCTGAAATACCAAAAATAAACTCAGTCATTAATTTATTCTTATGTGATATTTTACAGAATTAGGCTGTAATAATTATAAACATTTGACTACAATATCTGTAATAAAAATAACGAAATTATTATATTTTCTATTCTATTTTCAGCAATGAATACCAACAGACCAGCCCACAGAATACATGATGCTTGGTTAACTGCTGTGCAACACAAGCATCAGACACAAGTATCAAACTTGCAATCATGGAAAGGTCTATGACAAAATCCAGTTCAAGGAACAGCTTTATCGAGGCATGTTAAAAACCATGGACATTTTATACATTTCAAGATTACTTAGCTAAACTATGACTAGGAGCTAAGTCAATTCAAAATGCATAAGTTGCACATTTAGGCACCTTTGGCATACTGAACCCATACAGATCCTGGATACAGTCATGTACATGAGCCCTTAGGCCCGGGGCTACACAGGACGGAAATGCTGCGAATTGTACAAGCGGCTTTTCTGTGTGGAAAATCCGCAGAAGATTACAGTACCAGCCATGTGGATGAGATTTTAACAAATCATTCTATTACTAGTTTTAATGTAGAATGGTTGAATTCCGCAGCAAAATACGCACGTCACCTGTGCGGATTTAGCTGCGGAAATGCTGCTGATACATTTCTGTTCAGTGTGGACACAGCGGTCTCTTTCATTTATTTCTATATGCCGTTCTGATAACTGAGAATATGTAGTAATATTTATACCTAGTATACACCTATCCATTGCATCATGAAGAAATGTTACTCTGCGTGTAATATGCCCATTTAAAGACCAATTCCCTTTGCCACACAATGTGTCCCCGAAGTCTTCCTCACAATACTGACAGTGCATAACTTACGGTCTTTTTGGTTCCTGTACCCTCCCCCCTTTTCCCATTTGTATGACTGTTGTTTATTCTGAAGCATCTTGCTTTCTTGCGCAGTCTTCTCATGATCCCGGATCACTCGTTGGGTGGGAGAATAATCGTGCCTTTGTGTAGTATGGAGAAGCAATCTACAGCTACTCATGCAGTGGTCACCTAGACGGGAAGTGCTTGTTAGGTAACCTGGACCCACACAACCCACTAATGATACCTACAAGAAGATAAATACAGTATGCAGTGTGTAATACCCATTATACTGTATTATGATATTAATGAAATGAAGCTAGGCTTTAAAATACATGAAATGCCTACATGCGAAGCATGACTGGAATATTCACCATTTCCCGTGTTGTTGCATCAGTGAAGGTTGTTACAGATTTATAATGTCGTTTTATTTTACTCACTCTTTTTCTGTGTGTTTTTTTCGCTCAGTCAAAGAAAGTGACATTTTCTCCCTCAGAGCTCGCTGCTCCGCCAAGTCTTGGCGCTGTCTGTCTAACTCGTCTTCATCTTGTTGAAGCCTTTCACGGAGACTGGTAAATTTTCCTTGTTCTACTTCAATGTGCCAGAGGTCATACCTATCGAATAAGAACAAGTTTTTAGGAAGGCAGAGATTAAATTTGTTAAATATCTTTAAATATAGCATCCTCTTTCTTTAAACATGACTTATACGTGATGATAAAACAATAGGAAGCTGCAGACAACTACTGAATTATGCTCTGACATAGGTCTGGTAGTGGTTCCTCACGTGTCCCTTAGCAACAGGCTACAAACTATCACTTTGTAGTCTGTTACTAAGAAGCAAATGTTGGAATTTCAAGTGGCATGTGGCGTATCTCAGTGAGACTGAACCTACTCTTTGAAGGAGAAATCCATGAAAAATATCTTCTGATATGTCATAAATACATGTGAAAAGATCACATTGGTTAAAGGGGTTGTCCCACTAAGGACATTTTCACCTACCCACAGGATAGATGATAAATGTCAGATCGCGTAAGGCCCCACCGCTTGAGCCCTCCTTCCTTCACGCTGTAAGGTGGAGTTTGAATGAGCGGTGGTCACGCATGCACAGTGCCGCTTCATTCAAAATCTATGGGGCTGACAAATTTTCTGAAGATTTCTTTTTCTTCAGAAAATTGAAATGTCCCTTTTTCTGAAAAAATTGTAATACATTATAGGGTATGTTCACACGCAAACTCAAAAACGTCTCAAAATACGGAGCTGTTTTCAAGGAAAAACAGCACCTGATTTTCAGACGTTTTTAAGCCACTCGCGATTTTCGCTGCGTTTTTTACGGCTGTTTTTGGAGCTTTTGTCGATAGAGTCAATGAAAAACGTCTCCAAAAACGTCCCAAGAAGTGACCTGCACTTCTTTTTCGCAGCCGTTTCTTTACGCGTAAAAAAAACGCAGCAAAAAAAGGATCCGATTTTTCGGCCGTTTACGTACCCGAACTGCTACACCCCACTGAGTTCTGTTCAGAACAGGTCAACTCAACTCACTCGTTATCTTTCAGTATGTCGGCAATCTTTGTTTTCACATCTTCCTCATTGAGCAGTTCAGTGCTCAGTCGTTTATGCAGAGCTCTTAGTCGGAACACAGCAGCCCTGTCATAGCAAACAAAGAACATCAATTTCAGTAAAAACATTTAAACAATTCAAAACATGTTATAACCATATATAATCTAAAGGATTCTATTCTTTATCGCACATACAATACATAAAAGATGCACATTTAAAGTGACTCTCCATCCAAGTACTATTTATATTTAATATGTATAAATAAAAATGTATATAACCATGTATGTAATATACATAAATCATAAAATTCAGGAATTTAATATTTGCAAGGAGAAAAAGTGTGTGTGCTTTGAAGATTTCAATAGCTTATGTACGGCATGCAGCATGGACACATGGGCGACTGGTTGAAATATGTTTTAAGGAAGCAGATATTACTGATTCACTTGACTGGAAGGCCTAGTTCACACAGAGTTATTTGGCACTGTTTTTGACGCAGAAACCGCACCAAAAAACGTCGGAAAAAAAGCAACATGCTCTTTCTTCCTGCGTTTCTGTCAATAGGAGGCAGAGAAAGCGTTTTTTGCGGTGTTTTTTGGCCGCGGCGCTAAGTGGCCGCAAGACGCAGCAAACGGCATGCAGGCAGATTTTTCCGCCTGCAAAAAAACTCTGTGTGAACAGGGCCTAAGGCTTCATGCAAGTGGTCTATTACGGCTCTGTACAACTCCGAAGTTGTACAGAGACATAAGGGCGGGTTCACACATGGCGGAATTGCACTTAAATTACGCTGCGGACACTCCGCAGCGTTAATCCGCAGCGGAGCCGTTTCTACATTGACTTTCACTTTAATTTAGCAGTGTTCGTTTACACGATGCGTACAATTCCGCTGCGGAGCATAGGCTGCGGAGCGGAATTTGGTGTCCGCAGCATGCTCTGTCTGTTGCGGAGCAGTGGCGGACTCATGGCGGAATTTCTCCATTGACTTCAATGGAGATTCAAAGTTCCGCAATGAAGTCCGCAGCTGTCATGCACATGTCATGTGTGCTGCGGATGCGTCTTGCTTTTTTTACTTGACATTTCTTCATTCTGGCTGGACCTATGTATTTCTAGGTCTACAGCCAGACTGAGGAAGTCAATGGGGCTCCCGTAATGACGGGAGCGTTGCTAGGAGACGTCAGTAAATAGTCACTGTCCAGGGTGCTGAAAGAGTTAAGCGATCGGCAGTAACTGTTTCTGCACCCGGGACAGTGACTACCGATCCCAATATACATGTATCTGTAAAAAAAAATGAAGTTCGTACTTACCGAGAACTCCCTGTTTCTGTCTCCAGTCCGGCCTCCCAGGATGACGTTTCAGTGTAAGTGACGGCTGCAGCCAATCACAGGCCAAGCACAGGCTGCAGCGGTCACATGGACTGGCGCGTCATCCAGGGAGGTCGGGCTGGATGCCGAAGGAGGGACGCGTCATAAAGACAACGGGCGGTAAGTATGAATTTCTTTTACTATCACTAGGGAAAGTGCTGTCCCTTCTCTCTATCCTGCACTGATAGGGAGAAGGGAAGCACTTTTCCCGCAGTCCGCAGCAGCTAGTCCGCATCAATTTTCTGCACATTTTGTGCAGATCCGCAGCCGTAATCCGCAACCCGGATTATGTGCGGCATTGATGCGGACAGTTGCGGAGGAATTCCGCCATGTGTGGTCATGCCCGAATACAGCACTCATAGAAATAAAAATGGGGCTTTACTGTCGCTCCGTATGTCTACAAAGGCATAAGCTTTTTACAAGTAGAATGTATATTTTTAAAATACAGATCCCAGTTACAAAAGCAATTGACAACAAATAATTTTTTTAAGATTTTCTCAAAACGTACAGTATATAAATATAAAGCTGCAAAATATTTTATATGACAAAAAACAGAATATTGCCCAGTTTAGAAATGCATTATAACGTATGCAGACAATGTTAGCTGCATCCATCAATGACTCCGTTGCTGTTGTGAATTACGATTATCTTATTATACTCTGCTACATCTTACCTCCATGTTGTTGTCTTTTCTCAGACAGCAGATGATTCTTAATGGTAGAAACATCAGGCTAAAATAGTGTTACAACCAAGGACCTTAGGGACATATACATCACCTGTGCCATCTGCTTGTCACTAAGGAACCCTGGCGCCAACACATACCCAGCATAACAAGCATCCTGAACTGAAATGTTGACATGAGCGCACCTGCACTTTATACTTATCGAAAGAGTCATTGTGTTATTTAGACTATATAAATGTCTTAGGAGCAGTCATTGATATAACAGAAATCCCAGTTCCAAAAAAATTTAGTTAGCTTATGATTGTTGCGAATAAGTGTCCAGTTTACAAATGTCTGCCTCCACTACAAACTAGACCAATGTAAAGAATAGTGCGGTCTGCAGCAGAAACCTGTATTAAGATATTCACATGTCCCCATTACGTACTAAATGGGAAAAAAATAAGTAAAATTTAAATGATAAAATATTTGGGGATATTAGTTGATAGTAAACAGAACTGCTGCAATTAGTGTCAGGCAGCTGCTGCCGAGGCAAACAACCATGAAAAAGGGCATAGATATCTATTCACACAATATATGGAATATCGTGTACAGTTCTGGGCACCAATGTACAAAAAAGACATAGCAGAGCTGGGGCAGGTTCAAAGGCAGGCAACCAAAGTAATAAATGGAATAGGTGGACTGCAGTATTCAGAAAGATGATCAAATAGAGGGCTTAGGGGGTGACCTAATAACTATGTATAAATACATGATTGGTCAGTAAAGAAATCTGTTTAATGACCTATTTATACACAGGACTGTAACTATAACAAGGGGGCATCCACCTTATTAAGTATAGTATTTGCAGAGCAGATCTCAGGCAAGAAAATAACAGATTGGCAACCATTGTTGCCAGGGTACAGTCAAGTTTTCGGCTGGTATACTTGCTAACTTTTGTATACAGATTATCTGCAACTTGGGATTCAGATACAGGTCTTAAAGTGCGGGGATGGGTACAGGACTAGTAAAGGAGTCCCACACAGGACTCTATTCTGTAGTTTTCGGATATGAATGTACTAGCTTACATGTTATAACTCTTCTGTTCATTCTGAATATCCATTTCCACACTAGACTTCTGTTGCTCCAGTGACTTGATTCTCTCCCAGCAAGCCTTCAGTTGTTCCCTGTTGCGAAAGATTAAAAATTTATAAATATTAGTACCTCCCACCGATCACTAGAACAGGGTCCCTGAGCCCCCCATTACTTCTGACTGCACTTTCATTGGAGCGGCGGACGAGCATGTGCGGTGTCGCTCCATCCAAATTCTATGGGACTGACGGAGATAACTCAGTACAGCTATCTCATAGGCATTGAATGGAACGGCAGGTCACATGCTCAACCACCGCTCCATTCAAGCTCCTCTCCATTGCAGTGGGGTGAGGAGGAACGGTGGGCTCAGAACCTCCGTTCTAGTGATCGTGGGGATCCCAGTAGTGGATAGTAGTGGATAGACGACAACTGTTGATTCTGGGAATACCCCTTTAACATATAATTTCACCAAAAATGAAGCTTCATACTGCAAGATTTGACTATCATGCTATAACAAAACTGACAATTACAGCTCGAGCACAAAATGTGATGGATGAGAATTTCCCTCAGTCAGTAGTAATGGGATACAGTGTTTTGCTAGCTCAAACGGAAGACAATGAAAAACTGAAATAAAGCACCCACCCTAAAAATATAAAGGTTGCAAATTTAAGAACTGTGGGAAATGCATTTAATATAATATAGATGTTATATACATCTAAATACATTTAAATAAACAGCTGGGGAAAAAAAACTATCTCCCTCTATGCATTAAGTACTACTCCACTTATCTTGAGCAGTGGAAGGCAATTGTCAGAATACTACACAAAGAGGCTGCTTTTTAAATCCAATGTGGATCAATGAAAATGTATGCATCTGGCTACTAATAATCTGAATGCACCTTGTAAATAAGGATCTGGGTGCAGATCATAGACTAAATAACAGCACAATGTCAATCAGCTGCTTCTAAGGCCAGCAGGATATTGTCGTGTATTAAAAGAGGCATGGACTCGCGGGACAGGGATGTAATATTACCACTTTACAAAGCATTAGTGAGGCCTCATCTAGAATATGCAGTCCAGTTCTGGGCTCCAGTTCATAGAAATGATGCCCTGGAGTTGGAAACAATACAAAGAAGAGCAACGAAGCGAATAAGGGGCATGGAGAATCTAAGTTATGAGGAAAGATTAAAAGAATTACATTTATTTAATCTTGAGTAAACAAGTCCAAGGGGGGGATAAATCCATATAAGAATATTAAAGGCCCATATCAAACATATGGTGAATGAAAATCCCCTCAAAAGACGCTCTGCGTCTGGAGAAAAAAAGGTTCAATCTCCAGAGACAAGTAATTTTTACCATAGTAGCTGTAAATCTGTGGAACAGTCTACTGCCGGAGCTGGTCACAGAAAAAGGTGACGGTTTAGGGTATGTTCACACGGCTTATTTTTGTTCATTTTTCGGGGAGTAAACGCCCGAAAAACGTCCGAAAGATCAGAAGCAGAATGCCTCCAAACATCTGCTCATTGATTTCAATAGGAAAAACAGCGTTCTGTTCCGACGGACCATAAAAAAACGGCCACGAAAAAGAAGTGCATCTCACTTCTTGAGACGTTTTTGGAGCTGTTTTTCATTGACTCCATAGAAAAACAGTACCAAAAACGGCCGTAAAAGACGCCGCAAAAACGTGAGTTGCTCAAAAAACTTCTGAAAATCAGGAGCTGTTTTCCCTTCAAAACAGCTCCGTATTTTCAGACGTTTTTGAGTTTGTGTGTTGTGTGCACATACCCCTAGAAAGGATTAGATTAGTGCTACTCAAACTGTGTGGTGCCCCCTAGCTGTTGTTATTGAGGTACAGCCGGGGAGACCGTTTTGACAGTAGGGATTATAAACTGCACAGGCTTTTCTCTGGCTGCATCAATCTTTGGTTTGGCAACATAAGAGCCTCCTTGGGGGCTTTATTGTAATGCTATACAGGGTTTAGAAGACCAGTAAAAGGTAAATTGAGCAATTTTTACAATTTTGCCGTGGACTTCGACCATGCGTGGTAAGGCATCACATTGTTCAAGCTGGTGAGGCCCCAGCAGAAAAATGTTGAACATTTCTTTGAGCAGATGAACATCAATACTTATGTAAATATAAAGAATTCTTGCTTGAATGGGGATTCAGTCTGATCGACTTGGAATCAGGATGGACATTTTTCCAGTTTAGGGCAGGTTGGCTCATGCCATATGGCGTTTTTCTTTTTTTGCCTTCTGGATCAGACGGAAATAAAATTCTAAAGAGTATTCCTACCCCTTCCCTTCATCCACATCATGATCATCTCAACTTGATGGACATGTGAGTTTTTTCAACTATACTATGTTACTATGTACCATGTTGATGTTAACTACCTAATTCTAGACTCTATGGGGGTAATTTACCGAACCGTCGCCACCCTCGCCGCTTTCATGGAAAGGGTGTGCGGTCTCGTGTAAAAGGGGTGTGGCCACCGCAGCCCAATCAATTTATTATAATTTACCCAAGAAAATTATAGTGGACTTTTAGCTAGTGTAGATTTCGCTCTATGGGGCATAGCAAGGTAGAGGCTCGTGCTGGGCCCATACTATGCCACCTCCCTACCCTTCAATTAGACAATTAAATAAATAAAAAAATTATACTCAATGAACGGCTTCTCTTCTCCCCTCCGGCTCCCTCATCACTCCAGCACCGCACACACAAGGACCTGATGCCAGGCAGAGTGAGGACGTTGTAGGCAACACAAAACTGATGACGTTGAAGTGCTGCATCGCATATAAGGGCTTGGCGCTGCTCGCCGTCAGGTCCTTGTATGAGCTCTGCTAGAAGGATGAAGGAGCCAGAGGAGTGAAGAGGAGCGCTCGGGTGAGTATGAATGTGGTTGTTTTGTTCTATTTGGCTGAAGGGAAGGAATGTCCGGCGCATGGCCGTGGTTGTTGTGCACTATTGTAGTGCACGGTCTGGCCGTAAGATGCGACACATTTAATAAGAGGCTTTTTCCTCTTAATAAGGCCTTATTTACACAAGCGTAGTTCACGTCCGTGATATGCGCGTGAAACTCACGCACGTCACACAGACCTATGCTAGTCAATGGGGTCTGTTTATAAACATCAGAACCAAGTGTCATAACGATGCCATACGTGCAAAAAACACGCAGCCACGCACCAAACACTGATGCCACACGGAACTGCAACGAGCAAAGAACGCCTAAATGTGTCTGAGTTTACTCCAACTTTTCAGTATATTATACTTTGTTCCAAAGTGTTGTACAAGTGTTGTACTTTCAGCCTGAAGTTACTTGTGTAAGCGTAGATGTCAATCTTTATAATGAGGCCTGAATTCAGCTGAGATTACCGTAAGGATTCCCAAGAAATGTCAACAGAATTTTATTAGTTGCAGTTGCATCGCATTATCACACAGAATATAGTTACGGCTTCCAGACCATAATCTCCGCTGTTGTAAACTGTACGGAAACAAACCTGACTTTCTGGATCATTAATTCTTTCTCCTGTTGAAAACTGTCCAGCTGGTCTAGTTTTTTACGTAGTCTGAAGGCCCGAACTTTATCGACATGTCTTGTACCTTTTATCATCTCATCCTGATCAGTATACTGTTCACTGGACCTAAATGTGAGGAAAACACATATGCAGAAATATTTTATTACTGTAAAGATAACCGGCTGGTTTCAAATTTAAAAAAAAAACAAAAAAAAACATTTTCCATTTTTAAAAATAAACAAATATTTAAGCAATAAAAAAATAAACCTAATTGGTATTGTCGCGTCTGTAAAAGTCTGAACTAGTAAAATATCACATTATTGAACCCGCCAAGTGAACACTGTGGGCAATAAACATTTTTTACAAGCATTGGTGTTTTTTGGTCACCTCGCTTCCAACAAAAATATTTATAAAAAGTTATCAAAAATGTACCAATAAAAACTACAGCTCGCCCGCAAAAAAGAAGCGCTCACACCACCCCATTGATGGAAAAATAAAAAGTTATGCGTCTTAGAATATGGCAACACAAAAAATTTTTTTTTTGTAACAAATAGTTTTCTGTAAAAGTTGTACATCAGGAAAGAAAAAAATCTGCATTTGGTATCACTGTAATCATATTAATTAATTCTGGAATTAAGTTAACACTGTGTTTTTACCGTAACAACGAAACTCAAAGAACGATGGTAGAACTGCTGTCCCCTCCCCAAATAATTATTTTTAGCTTCCCAGTACATTATGTAGTACATTATATGGTACCATTAAAGACTACAACTCAAAAAAGAAGCCCTCATACGGCTATGTCGGTGGAAAATCAAAAAAGTTACAAACTCAAATGGCTCTTGGCATGCGACGATGGAAAAACCAAAATATTTTTTTTTAAATTGGCTGTGTCCCCAAAGGGGTTAAGAAAAACACCAGCCATGAAAATGTGAAAATTATTTATATTCTGTAAGACACAGTAATTTCTGAGAACTTAGTTGTATAAAATCTACAGTACAAAGTCATAAACGTGCTCGTTCTTAGACTGAATTTCTGAAAATACTCAGTCTCCGATTGGTCGCTATAGTTTACACAGTATTTTTTTCCTGGAGGATCAATTTAAATGTATAGCATAGCTTACTTTTGTGCCGGTGTCCTCCGAAATATCCCATTATGTCTTATAAAATGAACTCATTATTTCCATTTTGCATGTTTTTCTACCATATACGCTATTTATCGAGCTATTCCATTGCGCTGCCAGCTCTAAATCTCGTCTAGTATCGCCTGTCACCGTCGTAACGCTTCAGCAAAAACAGCTCATTTAGTAGTTCCTCTTCAACTTAAAGAAATAAATAGGCCAACCTACGCTCAGAACAATCCCCTAAGAAAATTCAATCTATTTCACCAGTTTAATGCTCTGACGACTGCATAAAAAAAGCATAAAACAAGCATTGGATGGTCATTGTTTGCTATCTGTATTCCCCTGTGCAGCATAAACCCTATGGTGAAATCATAGCAATCATAATGCATTCCCTAGATAAATGACAAGAGGAGACACGGGGCCGGACCTGGCCCTGCTTACCGGTTAGATTCAGAATCGAAGCTGTCATTTATTTCATCAGCTGCGTCTTCAAACTGATTTTTTTCTGTTGTGTCTCCAAAAGTATATTCATCATCTTCAAGGAGAAAACAAGCAATAGACTGCATGAATAAACACCTAATTATACGCTGCAGAGGTGCGGCTGAAGAAAATGGAAAGTAAACATCTAATACAATGCATATTTATAGAAGGCAGGCAACTAAAGTTTCAGAGGACATGAATGCCCGATGCATTAGGTATGGCGGCTTAATTGTTCTCCATCCTTATCTGGTGCATGCAATATAAACATTGGGGTCACATGAGACAACGGTCAGTGGAATGCTTATCTCCCCCAACAACACCCCAATAAACATGCACACTGGATCGGCCAAGCATGCATGTTTATTACCATTGGGGAAACAGAGGCGTCTGGGAAACAAAGGATCAGATTTGTTGAAATCCAGCATGCCCGATCCTCCTTTCTCTCAATGTCTACTGTCAGGCTGCCCCCATACATAATAATAATTTACAAGGAACATATTGAGAACAGGAATTCTGGGGCCCCATAGCTTTATGTGCTAGGTAATTGGGCTGAAAACCTGTCCAGATATAAGGATCAGTTAACACAGAGTTTTTTGGAGCTGGTTCTGACACAGAAACCGCGTCAAATCAGCGTAAAAAAAAACGTCCCAAATCGCCCATCAATTGATTTCAATGGGAGGAAGAGACGTTTTTTCCTGGGCGGCTTCTGGCACATTGTGGAAAAATAAAGCGACATGCTCTTTGCAGAAGCAATTTCCACCCATGACATCCCATTGAAATCAATGGGAGGCAGAAAAAACCTGCAGCGCTCGTTTTTTAGCATTTTGCGGCATATTCTGTCCACGGTTCGTGCATTAAATGCGTTAGGAACAACGCTGGCAGTTCAAAAATGTGCCTTAAAATTCCTTGAATTTTAAGGCCTTGTTCATACACAGTTTTTTTGCAGGCAGAAAAATGTGCTTCAAAATTCCTTCAGGAATTTTGAGTCAGATTTTGACCTGCCTGCAACTTATTGCCACAATTTTTGCAGCATTTTTCACCCGCGGCCATTGAGAGCAGTGGGCAAAAAACGCTTTCTCTGCTTCCCATTGATTTCAATGGGAGGTCAGATGCCTAACTGCGGCATGTTAAAAGTGGAAAAAACGCCTTTGCCTCCCATTGATATCAATGGAAGGCGTTTTCAGACGTTTTTTGGTGCGGATTTCAACGTGGTTTCCGCGTCAAAAAACTGTGTGACCTAGGCCTAATACTGAGAGGTGGATACAATATATCCATTCTGAGAAATCCTCTGTAAGAAATACGTTAGTAGTGCAAATCTTTTTCATGTACTCAAAGTTTGCTACAATGTATCAGTGCAGGTAACAGCTAGAAGTCCAGAATCCAGGCTAGCTCACAGATGATGTTTAAAGAGTAGCTGCACTTTCATCAAACTTTTAAAATGTCATAGAGACATATCAAAAGTACGGAGAGGTGAGGGTCCGAGTGCTGAGACCCCCACCGTCACTGAAACAAAGGAACAGAAACGCTCAGTTGAGCACTTTGCACCTTCAGCTGTGATCGGCGCTCCCTGCCAGGCTGAAGACTGCTCACATAGACATTGTATGTGAGCCATATTCAGGAGCGCTGATGACATCCGAAGGTGCAAAGCTCTCCGCTGAGCGTGAGTGACGGTGGGGGTCTCAGCACCCGGACCCCCACCGATCTAAACTTTTGATATGACAAACAAAAGTTTGATGAAAGTGTAGTCACTTTTTAATAATGATTAAAGGGGTTGCCAAAACTGGACAACCCCTATTTAAAAAGCTAGCTTCTCCAGACCAGTTGAATAGGACTGATTGTAATACATGGTGATGTGGAGTCTGCCAGACCAGGACTCGCTCTTTGCTGCGGCTTTCCAGTCTGGCTACTAGAAATGGATCTTGAGTGGGGAGACCCACATCTATGATGCCCATATGCCCTGCAGAAATGTAAAAAAAAACGTATACAAAGCTCTGAACACGTCACATCCTCGCACCTTTCATTTGCTCCTGCTGAGTCCAGAGGTCATCTGCTAGGTTTTCCTCTTCTAAATAAGACATCATCTCTGCTTCATCTTGTGAACTTTCGAAAGCAATTGAATCCTCCATATTTAAAGACATATTTCTTAAAATAATAGTCACCTGTACGAAGTGAAATTAATCAAGGAAGACAATTATATTCATTGTTACATAGTAATAAGGTTAAAAAAAAAAAACAACACAAGTCCATCAAGTCCAACCTATAATCCTGCCGATCTAAAGGGAGGCAAAAACCCACATGAGGTGGATGTGAATTGCCCCATATTAGGGGGAAAATTCCTTCCTGACTCCAATTGTAAATGAATCAGAATATATCACAGGATTTACATCCCATCACCAGAATCCAGCACATATAACTTGAAATATTATATCCTTGAAGAAAGGCATCGAGGTCCTTCTTGAACTTTTTTTAATGAATCAACCATCACAACATCCTGTGGCAGAGAGTTCCATAGTCTCACTGCTCTTACAGTAAAGAACCCTGGTCTGTGACGATGGTGAGGCCTTTTTTCCTCTGGACGTATAGGATGCCCACTTGCTATTGTTACAGGCCTAGGTATTAATAGATCATTAGAAATATCTCTGTACTGTGCATTCATGTATTTGTACATTGTAATTAGATCGCCCCGACCCATCTTTTTTCCAAACTGAACAGCCCCAAGTATGATAACTTTTCTTGGAACACGGTGTCCCCGCCCCTAAGGGTATGTTCACACGCACTAATTACGGACGTAATTCGGGTGTTTTTGCCCCGAATTACGTCCGAAAATAGCGCCTCAATAGCGCTGACAAACATCTGCCCATTGAAAGCAATGGGCAGACGTTTGTCTGTTCACACGAGGCGTATATTTACGCGCCACTGTCAAATGACGGCGCGTAAATAGACGCCCGCGTCAAAGAAGTGACCTGTCACTTTTTTGGCCGTAATTGGAGCCGTTATTCATTGACTCCAATGAATAGCAGCGCCAATTACGTCCGTAATTGACGCGGCGTTCAAGCGCCTGCACATGCCGTTACGGCTGAAATTACGGGGATATTTTCAGGCTGAAACATCCCCGTAATTTCAGCCGTTACGGACGCCCTCGTGTGAACATAACCCTTAGAAGAGATTCGGCGAAACGCGCGTCGGGACGAGCCCGACTGTTAGGTAGGGAAAGTTTCCACATTGAGGGATACAATAGACTCTGCCCACGTCCGATTCACTGAATGCAGTGACCAGACAAATGATACAGCCCAGCATAACGGCATCCAATACAGCCGCCTATGTTGGTATCTGCAGCCAGCACTGCTCTTATCCGGTTCATCTGAATCGATGACCGGAAGCACAGGATAGCATAGCGAGGCGGCATTAAACAGCCGTGAACGCTGGTATCCTCTGCTTGCCTCCTCCAATTCGGTTCAATGAATTCAGCGGCCGAACTTGCATTACACATCAGTGGGGCAGCTTTGAAATAGCCACCTACGCTGTCAGCATCTACACTGTCCGGTCTACTGCATCAGTGACCGAAGTCACAGTGTAGCCCAGCTGAGCGGCACTAATGTTAGCCGCTCTCACGTAATTACACACTTATCTGGCTGGCGCCTTCCTTAGAATTAATAGGTAGCATGTGAACTTGCTCAGAAAGAGCTACCATGTACATATATTTGGCCACGCAAGCACACAGTCAACAATAAATACGTCTAATATACTGAGCATCCGGGAGAACGCTGGCATTCACACATGCCGTTCTAACCACTGCCAACTATTAGCTGACTGTGCCCCTGCGCCACCATTTAATAATGTGTTACCACTAACTGTATCATTGAGAGCCAACTATTATTTGTCTTTACCCCTCCTAGAATCACTTGAACTATTTCAAACACAGTTCCACTCACATTGGAACTTTAAATTATTCAGTGGGTTATCTAATTTACACATAGGGTGTCCACAAGGGACCGTTCACCCTATCCCTCCAAAGTATAATACACCTACAGTCGGGCTAATTTTTTCCTCCCTAATTAGTTCACATGCGTGAAATACATAAGGGTAATATTTATCAGAAAAAGTATTGATCAATAATCCACTCAGGTTGGTTCAAACCAGGGGACATCCAACCCTCCATTTGTTAGGGTCACCAATTCACCCTTACGTACTTTCTTCTTTTATAATGTACACATAATAAAGGTTATATTTTAATTTCAGTTATAGCAGATATTCCCTCCTCTCCCCTTTCCCATATATCTTGATAACTTTTCTTGGTATGGCAATCCACCCATTCCCTTAAAGGGGCTTTCCACTACCGAACAACTGATGACCTATTCACCAGATAGGTCATCAGTATATGATCGGTGGGGGTCTGTCACCCGGACCCCCCACCAACCAGCTGCTCCAGCCACCTCCGGGCACCAGACGTCCCTGCCGGAAGCAGATGGCTCCGGGCCACAGAATAGTGGCACAGCTGCAGTTCGGCAGCACGGCCGATATGCTATGTACGGAGCCAACTGCTTCCGACTCCAAACACTGCCTACTGTGCAATGACATCCGGTGTCCGGTGGCAGCCGGAGCAGCTGATCGGTGCGGGGTCCAGGTTTCGGACCCGCACCGATGACATACTGATGACCCATCCGGGGGATAGGTCACCAGTTATGTGGTAGTGCACAACCCCTTTAATTACCTTGGTCGCCGTCATCTGCACCCGTTCCAGGTCAAATATTTCCTTCCACATTACTCCATGTGTGGTCTGACTAGTGATTTGTATAAAGGCAAAACTATGTTCTTGTCATAATCATCTACTCTTTGATGCATCCCATGGTTTTATTTGTCTTTGCGACAGCTGCCTGGCACTGGTTGCAAAAGTTACGTTTCCTGTCCACCAATATCCCCAAGTCTTTTTCTGTGGCAGTTTTTACCTAGTGCTTTACTATCTAATACATAATTGTAGAATTTGTTTCAATGGCCCAAGTGCATAGCCTTACATTTATCCACATTAAACTTAATTTACCATTCCTCCACTTGCACCTCCAGCTTCCCCAAAGCCCTGTATAAAATTATATTTTCCTCCTCTGTGTTGATTACCTTACATAGCTTATTATCATCTACAAATACTGAAATTATACTCTATAAACACCCTACAAGGTCATTAATACACATATTAAAAAGAACAGAGGCCAATATTGACCCCTGTGGAACCCCCCTGGTAACTGTGACCTACTCTTAGGATGCTCTTTTAATAACCACCCTCTGTTTTCTATTACTGAGCCAGTTATTAATGAGGATTCGTTCACATCTGCGTCGGGCTTCCGTCCATAGTTCCATCAGACCTTTCCGTCAGGGCAACCCATGAACGGAAACCATAGCTTTCCGTTTGCATTGCCATTCATTTCACTGGTAATGCTTCCGTTGCTAATGGTTTCCGTTTGTCTCCGTTCCATAAGGTTTCAGTTTTTTCGGTGGAATCAATAAGTCGACTACGCTATTGATTCTGCCAAAATAACGGAACCCATGAACGGAACCCCGACGCAGATATGAACAAAGCCTTACATATATTTTTCCCCAGTTCCAGCAATCTGCACCTCAGTGTGCATCAGCGGTGTTTTCTAGGGGCTGCGCGCTGCCGGACAGACCACCTGCATGAGGCTGTGCCATGTGAATGAGGCCTAAGTCCTCATGCACACGACCATAGATTTTATCTGCAATTACGGATCTGTAATTGCGGATAAAATACTGACACATTCAATTCTATCGGCCACGGACACCTTCCCGTATATTTACTGGTGTGTGTCCGGGCCGTAGAAATGAGTCGCAAAAAATAGGACATGTCCTATTTTCTGCATTTACGGACCGCGCTCCTATACTTATCACTGTGCGCACAGTCCAATGTGCGGATGACACTTCGCGGCCCGTCCGTGCAGTATTTACTGACCGTAAATCCTGCATGGTCGTGTACATTTAGGCTAACGCTTTCACATATCTCCCAAAATATGAAATAAAATACAAATGTAACTATAATTCCTTGAGTAGTTCTCTTCTGTCAACTTGTTATAAAACGTATTCAGATGTTTTGTAGTGATGTCTATTTTTGGGAAAGATGGGTAACATCCAATATCATCATCATTACATCTCACGTCGGATTTGCTGGATATTTTTATTAACGTTGCATCCACCCGAGCGCACATTTGTTTACCTTTACATTTCTGAGATCTCACATTTTTACAGGTCGAAAACTCCTAACCTCACCTTATACGCGGATCATGCCCATGCCATAGATATACTTTGCATCGCGAACAAAAATTTGCATGGGAATTAGATGTAATCAGATTTGACACAGATTTCGGCAATTCGTGCCGCCATACAGGTCTATGGGTCCAAGAAAATAACAGACAGCACACAGAAGCCATCCATGTTCTGTCCGTATTTTGCGGATATGTTGCTAGGAAACTCCTGGGACATTCGATCATGCAGGCCGTGAGATGACACACGGAAACAACGGGACCGTAATATACGGTAACACGGAACGGTTGCGGAGGCAACTCAGAGGCATTACAAAACCAAATACGGATAACAGAACCTGTAGCTTGAGGCCCGATTAACGGTTACGGTCGTGTGCATCTGGCTGCTGTTTTTTAGCAAAAAAAAATGCACAAAAAAAAAGCGCCACGGAAAACATGGCAGCTTTTTTTTTTTTTTTTAGATCAGTGGGATTTTCTATTTGGATTTCTCTATTCATGTTACATTCTTCATGTTCCAATTTTGTGATGCAAAAAAAACGTTCTAATTTATTAGATGCCGGATTAAAGGAATCTGACTGTATTTCACTACAGATTTGTATATGTAAACTACGCAGCGGCCACGCAGACAACACTGCAGCCCAGCAGGTCCTGTGATAAAGTTACCTGGAAATATGAAGTCCTAGAAGTTGTATCTTATAAAAGTTTCTACGTCTTCCAGGCCAGCAGCTTCCCGGGAGAGGAACTGACACAACGCGTCACCATGACGACGGAACCAACCATTATGTACAGGGGGAGGGAATACTAACAACCAGTTTATAGTTTATTGTTTATAGTTATACTCGCTATTTTTCTTTTTTTTAACTTTCAGGCATTGAAAAGGAGCTAAAGCAAATATGTAGTTAATTACAACAATGTTTAGGGTTAGGAGGGAGAATGGTACATTCCAACGTGAGGTGATGGAGAGCCCCACCCCCACCCCCACATACGGTCACTCAGTGTTGTGTGAGGGAGATGGGGGGTGCTGTGGTGTGTGACTCCTGTAAAATGAATATTAGGAACAATAATTAAGAATAATAATGTATTTAATGCCCTGGTCAAGACATAATTCTGTATTACAACAGTGGAGAATGTAATACAGCTTAGACCTGGCATAGACGGTGACTGTTGTATGGGGTCTGGTTCACACTTGATTTTTTTTATCTGCAGTTTTTTGCTGTGGTTAAACTGCAGCGTCTTAATGTTACCAGATTGAAACCCTCATTATAGCGACAGATGTGGAGTTTGGGGTAAATTCCTCAATGACTTCCATGCCGTTTTCCATATTGGCAGTTCTAGCACCATGTGCTTTGCTAACAATGGCGGTCTAAAGACAGTTTAAAATTAGACCAGACACATTTTTTAAAGAGTCCCTCCACAGTTACTCCTCTGTCTGATTTGACATTGGGCATGGAGAGCCGTAAATGCACGCTAGGCAGTACGGTTGCCGGGGCAAATTTAAGACGCCCAGCAAGTATTGCGCACGATTCTCACTGACGTTGCCTCAACAATTGTACCACCCAGTGTGCAGTTACGGCTCTCCATGCCCAATGTCAAATCAGGCAGAGGAGTAACTTTGAAGGCACAAAATAGTGCGCGCCATGAATAAACCTGGCGCATTTTACGCCTCCATTTAGCCACACCCACTTTTCTAGACACTTCAAAACTAGTCTAGTGAGGCATAAAACATGTCTAAAACAATCAATTTAGCAAACGGCATATACGCCAGTTTTATGGCGCAATTTGAGCCAGAATTCTGGCGACATTTGCTGCGTAAATCTCCCCATTATTTTTTGGTGCTGCAATGGTGCAGTTCTCTCGCACATCACTAGGGCCAGGTGCGGACAACACCTGCCACTCCATGTCTGTGTATTCATTGATGTGCCATAGACTTTAATGGCCAAACATGCCAAAGGGGTGCCCTTTCGGCAAACGTTTGGCTGGGGTACGTCAACTGTATTGATAAGGTCAGTTGACAGTATACAAAAAAAAACCAGTATGGCGTGCGTTATACATAAAGTTACATATATCTGTTCATACATTCAGCGGGACCATTTCAAACGGGCGGTAATCCTACAATTTTACCGTGTTTCACGTGTTATTCAGTGTTGCTGTGGAGTCAGAGCCGTACAAAGCACCGGAACGTACTGATAAATGGGCCTGACCGTGTTCCTGATACTGATTCCCGAGCCATTTGCATATGTAATCTGAAAGATTTATTGCATTTTAAACTGCATCAAAAAACGCTCCTAAAAACGCCTAGCGTTATTAAAATAAAACATGCTTTTTTTTAAGGCGTTTTTAGTGGTGTTTTTCATGTGGTGTCACTTTGTACGTGCTTTTATTCTTGCATTTTTGAAGTCCTGTAGAGAAGCCTATGGGAAAAGTGCCTGAAAAAACATCATACCCAGAGCATGCTGCGTCTGGAAAAACCGCCAATGACTACAAAATTGTCTCAAACACGTCATAAACCAAAACAAATTTATGTGGAGTGCATTCGATATTTTACTATAGTCTTTTGTAACATCTGGTCGCACTAAAAAAACGCAATAAAAAGTGCTTCAAAAATGCCACAAAAACAGCAGAAAAACCTTGTGTGTGAATCCAGCCTTAAACTGGTAGATCCGTGGGTGTAGGTGGTATGAACGATATTTGTTAAAGGAAGGTATGTTTCAGGCCGTGGGGCTTGTTTGTAGCAACTGGGCAACATATTTTTGAATGTCTAAAGATAGAATTTGATTCACATCTGATAGTCTAGAAAGTCTCACAATCCGGTACTTGTTTCCAGAACGGCACTGCAATTTAATCTGGAGTTTCTCAGGACCAGAAGACAGAACAAAGATAGTGGCATGGTACATATTTTGTGTTAACGTGGTGTTTTGTACTTCAGGATGATTCCATGCTCATCCAATAATCCCGAATATTAGATAATCCAGTACCTAGCAGTCCTATTAATACAGAAATAAAGGAATTTAATCCAATGAACAAAATGATACAGTACAGAACAGCAGCTCCGCGGGAAAGCAGGGACTCCTAGCATCATAAATGTCTATAATGTCAGGAGTCCGGTCCAACTGCACCGTGGTCGGGCCGGGAAATCCAGCCGACACTCGGACCGTTTTTCATGGCCCGATCTTAGTCGCATGAGCACTAATGAGAATGCTCTGATGGGCAATATTCATGGGGTACTCTACCTGTCACTGATATGAGGGCACTCTGGCTGTCATTGCTATGGGGACACTTTAGAACTACAAGTTGGGGGACTTGTACCTCAGTTACACTGGCCTCTGTGCTAGTTATTAGGTGTACACCCTAGCTAGGCTCTTTTCCCCTGTGTTTGACACCTGTTTGACCCAGCTCGCTTGACTACTCTTTATTTCTCCCACTGCACTACATACTCGGCTCTGCTTTATCACCATTAATAAACCTTAGCTCCTCAGACCACTCTCCTGACTTCCGAAACTGTACTGCACACCCGGCTCTGCTACATCAACGTTACTGGACCTTGACTAGTCTAACTACCCTCCTGACTACCGCTACTGTACCCGATCCTGCTAAATCTGCGGTACTGACTTCCTGACTACATTATGTCCCTGCCTGACTCCGGAACTCCTGACATTGCTCCATCCCTCTACCCTTCTCGGTACAATTATATAGACCTTGTTTGTCATTGCCCATAGCAACCATATCTGCAATCCCTCTCGTTTTTGTTCTGACTCGCATCTGCTAACGTAATCCAGAGAATTATCCACACACACTAGCTAGAGGCATCTAAGTCTCGGAAACAGCCAAGTACCTCATACCCAACCGTAGTCATGGGAATGGGGGGTGCTATAGGTGAAATTGTGCTGTGCGGCTGGTTCTCTCTGATAATGAGAGGAATCAGATCATTTCAATAACTCATTTAATGCCACATAAATACAAAGAACAAATCACAAAGGCAGCAAGGACCTGACAGTTCTGCAATCTGCTCTATGTGGCTTGAACTATGCATCTTTGGGCACCGCTCATTGGCATCCAACAATTTGCACTGGCATCTAGCACAGCACAAGCCTCTCATAACAGCATGGCAGCGTTATATTATAGAGAGGAAATACAGCTCTAGTCTGGGAGCATCCACCGAGCTCTATAAACATGGGATTTATCCTCTGGACCCTGCTATTTTCTGTAACATTTACCGCACCTACGATGAGCCACAGGTAACCTGCAATTATTACTCTCTTCCCAAAATGTTCTGGGATCAGTGGTAGAATAATGTTCTGTATTACGTACTATAGCTCAGTTTACCGGGGTAGTAACACTACGTTGTTGAATATGGTAATGGATACTTAACTTTTTCAGACTACATTGTTATAGCATCATTATGACTCCAGTATGTTTACATGCACTGCTATATACAGGGGCATAGCTGGGTGCGGAAATCATATGCCTTGGGTGCTTGGTGTCGGGAAGAGGTGGGGATGCCAACAAGCTACTCTGCCTTGAACAGTCACAGGGTATTTAGATACAGGGCCAGATTAGAGAATAAATATTTGCCCCAGGTGAAGGAAAGCCTAATGTAGCTACGTCTCCGGCTCTATATACCATTATGATACCAGCTCTGCTACATTTGTATACTTTCATCGTTCCTGCAGGCTATATTGAAGGGACCGACTTTAGACCCTCCAGAGATGTAACTATTTTCCACACATGACTGAAAACACAATTAATAATTTTTACACTGACGATCGACAGTCCATTGATTCAATAGTACAACTTATCAGCCATGTTTTAAAGCTTGTATTGATTGTTGCTTGTTATATCATGATTTTATGTATTTGGCACTGACAGGATATCAGTGATAATTGAACATACTGGTCATTGATGATCGTGTGTACAAAATCTTTTCATAGTTAAAGGAATAATTTAATTTTAATTACATTTTTCTCTTAACACAGACATATGGGAGCTATACGGTTCTCGGCACCCCCGGCAAACATCTGATTTTACTGGCCAGTCAGACATTTCTCCTTCAGTGTAGTAGCACAATGTGGCCCTTTAGAGGAATGGCCGTCCATGGACGGTTTGTGTCCGCTAGAGTGGGAGCTGCACTTACAGAGTGGCTGAAAGAGGGGGGTCCCAAGTGTGAGACCCCCCTAATGATGTCCATATGCCCTAATAGGACAAATGGACAGAGGTTGTCTCCATGAGACAAACCCTTTATGGTTATTTTGCAACGATTATGCGCTAATCAAAAATAAATGTCGTTAACCCCATTTTTGTAATTTAAATTTACCATATGAATATTCTTCAGATTCCTTCATCAATCTTTGTCCTGATCAGAATATTTGTGATTTTTCATACAGTGCATTTTTGGATTCAAATCCTAGTATAAAATAATTCTGCTGAGACATATTTTTTAAAATGTTGCATAAAAATGTCCTACCTTTTTCGGGACTGAAGAGAAACCTGTGTGAGTGGACTATCTTGTCATGCATGTATTCCACTTTTTATGCAAATAACTGCTGTAATGAGATGATTCTTGTGTTACAATATAGTCTTTTTTTTTTTTAGCCAAGCCACCTTTATTAGTAAAAAAAAAAAAGAAAACCTTTATATTTGTTGGTATCTAGAGGGAAGAAAAAAAAACAACACATTTTTGCATTCTATTCAGATGGACCTGTTCCATTTTTTATTTACTTTTTTTCAAAAAGATTTATACATGGGCTCGATATATTTCAATATGTTGTACTGGAAAATGATCTCAGTATGAAGTCTTCCCATTTGGTAGCACAATTTGTTCTAAAACCAAACTTGTATTGAATACTAAGTTCTTCATCTCTTATAAGAATTCATATAATATGTATATTAAAACTTAAAGAGTTGGATAGAAGGTTGTTATATATTATTATTATTATTATTATTATTATTATTATCACTATTATTATATATTGTTGCATGGTCACAGATTAGTGTCTAGCCTGGGACCATAGAAACAGTATTTACAAAATGTATTTATGTCATGGGCATACACTGACAAGAGAGGGCCCCTGGGCAATACCCCCAAATTCATGGCCCCCCAGAAAATGTCTTGCTGGTGTGGCAATCCAATTGGGAGACATGGCTAGGTGGGTATAGTCCCTTACGTGTGATATAATAGACAGTAGGAATCACTACTATTTTTTTTAAGGTAGCAGTAGGCCACGTTGTCTGTAGGGCCCCTACAGCGTAGCTGCTCAGATTGCATATATGGTATATCCAGCCCTGATTTATACAGGTTTTTTTTATATAGGTTTTTATTGTGTCAACTCGAAGGGATATATTAAAAGGATAAAATACAATTTTGAGTCTAATTTTTGATGTCTGTAAGTGCTACCACTTGGTAGGACAGGCTCCCTCAAAAAGTCGATTGTGATCTACTGGTAGATCTCTAACTAGTCCTGAATAGATCACTGATAACTTAAATAATAAATGTGTAGCTAACTATTATCTCACATAGTAGTGGTAATTCCAAGTTGCCCACAAAGCCCTTTTGATTTTCATCAGTCATTTTGTTCTATAGAGTAACTTTACTGATAAAATAGTTAGTAACACTTATAATTGGAAAAGTAATCAGTCAAACTGGCCCACCAGAGCACCAGAGGATCGTCCGGTGGGCCCAGGCATTGATATATAAATGGGCCAATAATAATGCAGGGTCTCATTGGTCCAACTGAAGACAACCTGATTTGGCACTGGTTTTGGAGCCAGTCATTTACCACTAGGGTTTATTTTTTATGTAATGATTGACAAATAACATATTAGACCTTATTGATAATATGTTCTGTGTGTGCAATGATAACAAAGATTACAACAAAATTAAAAGTGGATGTTCACAGGTACTGTATAGATCAGGGGTTTCAAGCACGCGGCCCGCGGGCCGCATGCGGCCCCTGGGGCTGTCATCTGCGGCCCACGGGACACAGAGCCGCTAGTATCGGCTCTGCTCCGAGACTCTGGAATTCCCTGACATCGCTGTCCACATATAAACAGCGATGTCTGGCGCTTCCCCAGAGCCGGAGTCCCGGGCAGAGCGCTAGTAGAGGCTCTGCTCCGGGACTCTGTGGAATTCCCTGACATCGCTACCCATATATGGACAGTGTGTCAGGGTCTTGCCCAGAGCGGAGCAGAGCGCTGGTGTCGGCTCTGCTCCTGGACTCTGTGGAATTCCCTGACATCGCTGTCCACATATGAACAGCGATGTCTGGGGCTTCCCCAGAGCAGGAGTCCCGAGCAGAGCGCTGGTGTCGGCTCTGCTCCGGGACTCTGTGGAATTCCCTGACATCGCTGTCCACATATGAACAGTGATGTCTGGGGCTTCCCCAGAGCCGGAGTCCCGAGCAGAGCGCTGGTGTCGGCTCTGCTCCGGGACTCTGTGGAATTCCCTGTCATCGCTGTCCACATATGAACAGCGATGTCTGGGGCTTCCCCAGAGCAGGAGTCCCGAGCAGAGCGCTGGTGTCGGCTCTGCTCCGGGACTCTGTGGAATTCCCTGACATCGCTGTCCACATATGAACAGTGATGTCTGGGGCTTCCCCAGAGCCGGAGTCCCGAGCAGAGCGCTGGTGTCGGCTCTGCTCCGGGACTCTGTGGAATTCCCTGTCATCGCTGTCCACATATGAACAGCGATGTCTGGGGCTTCCCCATAGCGGAGTCCCGGGCAGAGCGCTAGTATCGGCTCTGCTCCGGGACTCTGTGGAATTCCCTGATATCGCTGCCCATATATGGACAGTGTGTCAGGTCTTCCCCAGAGCGGAGTCCCGGACAGAGCGCTATTATCGGCTCTGCTCCGGTACTCTGGAGAAGCCTCTGACATCGCTGTCCATACATCGACAATGATGTCAGGGGCTTCCCCAGAGCAGGAGTCCCAGTGATGTCAGGAGCACAGCTGGAGTCCCAGGAAGAGCCTACTAGCGCTCTGCCTGGGACTCCAGCTCTGGGGTTGCCCCTGACATCTCTGTCCATAAATGGACAGTGATGTCAGGAGCAGAGCTGGAATCCCAGGCAGAGTGCGAGAAGCGGCTCTGCTCCGGGACTCCAGCTCTGGGCAAGCCCCTGACATCACTGGGGCAGCCTCTACAGAGGGCACTGGGGCAGCCTCTACAGAGGGCACTGGGGCAGCCTCTACAGAGGGCAATGGGGCAGCCTCTACAGAGGGCACTGTGGCATTATCTACAAGTGGGTGTGTGGCAGTATCTGAAGAGGACACTGGCATTATCTAGGGGTGTGTTGATTTATCTACAGAGGGCACTGTGGCCTTATGTACAGAGGGCACTGTGGCCTTATCTACAGAGGGCACTGTGGCCTTATCTACAGAGGGCACTGTGGCCTTATCTACAGAGGGCACTGTGGCCTTATCTACAGAGGGCACTGTGGCCTTATCTACAGAGGGCACTGTGGCCTTATCTACAGAGGGCACTGTGGCCTTATCTACAGAGGGCACTGTGGCCTTATCTACAGAGGGCACTGTGGCCTTATCTACAGAGGGCACTGTGGCCTTATCTACAGAGGGCACTGTGGCCTTATCTACAGAGGGCACTGTGGCCTTATCTACAGAGGGCACTGTGGCCTTATCTACAGAGGGCACTGTGGCCTTATCTACAGAGGGCACTGTGGCCTTATCTTGGGGTGTGTTGCATTATCCACAGAGGGCACTGCGGCAGCATCCACAGAGGGCACTGCGGCAGCATCCACAGAGGGCGCTGGGGCACTATCTAAAAAGGGGCTGCCCAATCTTGACATGTGTGCTAACTAAGCCGCCGGACTACATTTAGCGACACAAACTGGAAAGCTGGATTGTTGAAATAAGCACGTGGAGAAATATCTCAAATTTTAAACCTAGCACTATTATTATAGTAATGTAGTATTATTATTCTAGTAATATAGTGTTATAGTAGTTCAAATAACTAATTGATTAACAATAATTTTGTATTGTATCAAATTTGAAAGTAATGCGGCCCGTCAACTTCCCATTTTTTCTATATGCGGCCCACTTACCCGGCCGAGTTTGAGACCCCTGGTATAGATGGACGGTAGCCCCATAATTTACTCCGATCAGCCCAAGGAACCTTAGTCCGACACTGGTTGTACTGCCAACCTCCTGCTTTCTAGAATTAGGCTGGATTCACATGTGCATGTTCGATCTGTAAAGGACGGAACGTATTTCGGCCGCAAATCCCGAACCGAACACACTGCAGGGAGCCCGGCTCCTAGCATCATAGTTTTGTACGACGCTAGGAGTCCCTGCCTCTCCGTGGAATTACTGTCCCGTACTGAAAACATGATTACAGTACGGGATAACTATGATGTTAGGATCCCGGCTTCCTGCAGTGTGTTCGGTCTGGGACTTGCGGCCGAAATACGTTCCGTCCTTTACGGACCGAACATGCTCGTGTGAATCCAGCCTTACAGAATACACTCTGGCTGAGACCTGCACTGCACTGTCTGATGTTGTTGTCCAAACTTGAACACCACTTTTCTTTTATCTATATAGGCCTATAATTCTGTGCCGAATAATTTCTCAAAATATCTTTATCTACAGTCCGAGCTCCATTTTTCTTATATGTGCAGCCCATGTTTTTAACTTTTTTTTGTAATTATATAATATGGTAATCATTGTTTTTTTTTTCCTTTTACTTTGTCAGTGGTACAGAGGACATAGGAGAATACATTGGATCTAATCTTGATATATCCTGGATGCCAAGTTTGGAAGGGTTGATGAGAGGGTATGCAAGGAATTTCAGACCAGGCATTGGAGGTAAGAATAGAGATTTGAATGATGGATATTTTGTAGACACAGAAAAGGGTTAAGACAGTATGGCAGACCTCACCTACAAAGCAGCGCAGTCAGGTAGCTGAACTACCGCCAAGTAAAAAAGATATGGACAGAGCAATCATGTAATAGATGCTTTTTATTCATTTATTAGTTCATGATATTTTCTACAGGGGTGAGAATAACTATAATCGGAAATGCACCAGCCCTTGTATAAGCTTGTTCGGCTGTTTCTATAACTCCCATTGACTGGAATGGAGAGAGACGCGCACATGTTCGTCCAGATGTCTATTTACATGTAAAGCGGCAACCACCGGACTCCTCAGGTTTCAGAACAGGGGGCTAATCATTCTCTGCATATGATGGGTCCTTTTGAGTTCATTGTAAGGCCATGTTCACATCTGTGTCAGGGCATTCCATTGTTCTCCTCCGTCAGAGGAGAACAAGGGAATTCCGGACGCAACGGTTTCGATGCAACACAGATGCCACCTGCGGCCTATGGAACCGATTGACTTTAATGGGTACCGTCGGCTGTGCTATTGTTTCTAGTACTCTCTGCCGGATCTGCGATGGAGGCCTCTAACAGAGCCTCCAACCCATATGTGAATGGGCAATTAAAAAGTATATTTTCAGGATCTTTGCTTGCAATAACTATTAAAATGTAAATAAAATGTAGATTTTCATGACACAAATTGTTTTTTTATTTATATTTGTTATCTGTAGGTCCTCCTGTGATTGTTGCTGTAGACATTGAAGTGACCAGTATTGACCACATCTCTGAAGTAAACATGGTAATAATGCATTTTTCCTCTTCTCCCAACACAAACACATGTAAAAACAGCAGTTACCTGTTGCCGCCACTAGTGGGCGATCTGTGTATGTGTTTGTGTGTGTGTATATATATATATATATATATATATATATGTATATATATATATATATATATATATATATATATATATATATATATATATATATACACACACACACATAAGAAGAGGTTACTTGAATAGAGATTGGACACTAATGGCTGCAAAAATCAGCCAAGATTTTTACAAGTACCGTATATATATATATGGAGAAACAGACAAGATGGTCTCTATACTGAAGAAATTAACATTTTGGATTAAAGTTGCTATTTGAGAATATATTTAATAGAAACCAGACCATTAAATGGGTTTTCCCATAATCATTATTTATCAACTATCCACAGGATAGGTGATAAATATCTGATTGGTGGGGGTCCTACTGCTGGGACCTCAACGAGACAGGGCTTACCTGTCGAAGACAGCGGTGCGGTAGCCCCATAGAAAAGCATGGAGCGGTGGTCGAGCAAGGTAAGCCCATTCTCATGACCGCTGGGGGTCCCAGAGGTCGGAGCCCCACCGATCAGATATTTAACCCCTATCCTGTGAATAGGTGATAAATATTGATTATGGGAAAACCCCCTTAAGTGCTCAACTGAATAATAATAATTATGTTGCTTGGGAAATTAATAACTTTCTTATTTTTATTATTAGTATTGTTTTATTCTCCTCTCCTATAAAATGTCTTCTAGAAAGTAAGAACTCCTGTGTGATATTTAACTGATTGTAGGATAAAACTTATCCTGAGTTATTTTATTGTTCAGGAATACACGATGACAGTGTTTCTACGTCAGAGTTGGAGAGATGAAAGACTTTCTTACAATCACACCAACAAAACTCTTGGCTTCGACTGCAGATTTGTTGAGAAACTTTGGCTTCCAGACACATTTATAGTAAATTCCAAATCTGCCTGGTTTCATGACGTCACAGTAGAAAACAAATTAATCCGATTACAACCAGATGGTGTCATCTTGTACAGCAGTAGGTAAGGATTTAAGGCACATTACCTAACAATGCATAAAAAAACAGCAGTGGGTTATTCAAGGAGTGGTGGCCACTTAGGATGTCATGGGGAGGAGCACAATTAAAAAAATGCAAAAAAAAATCAGTCTTGCTCTACCAGCATGCATATATACAGGCACACCTATACATGCATATACAGTTAGGTCCAGAATTATTTGGACAGTGACACAAGTTTTGGCATTTTAGCTGTTTACCAAAACATATTGAATATACAGTTATATAATCAATATGGGCTTAAAGTGCAGACTCTCATCATTTAAGAATATTCACATCCTAATTTGAGGAAGGGGTTATTACAGCTCTTTAATATGTAGCTGCCTCTTTTTCAAGGGACCAAAGGTATTTGGACAATTATCTGAAAAGCTATTTAATGGGCTGCATGGGTTATTCCCTCGTTAATCCATCATCAATTATGCAGGTAAAGGGTTTGGAGTTTATTCCAGGTGTGGCATTTGCATTTCGAAGCTGTTGCTGTGAATCCACAACATGAGGTCAAAGGAGCTCTCAATGCAAGCGAAACAGACCATCGTTAGGCTGAAAAAAAATGAAGAAATCCATCAGAGAAAGAGCACAAATGTTAGGAGTGGCCAAACCAACAGTTTGGTAAATTCTTTAAAAAAAAAAAAAAAGAGCGCACTGGTGATCTCGTGTACTCCAAAAGGCCTGGATGTCCATGGAGTACAACAGTGGTGGATGATCACAGAGTGCTTTCCATGGTGAAGTAAAACCCCTTCACAACATCTACCTAAGTGAAGAGCTCTCTCCTGGAAGTAGGTGTATCAGTATCTAAGTCTACCATAAGGAGAAGACTTCATGAGAGTAAATACAGAGGGTTCACCACAAGGCGCAAACCATTAATCAGCCTCAAAAATAGAAGGGCCAGATTAGACTTTGCCAAACAACATGTTAAGAAGCAGACCAGTTCTGGAACAGCATGAAACTAAGATCAACCTGTACCAGAATGATGGGAGGAAGAAAGTATGGAGAAGGCTTGGAACGGCTGATGATCCAAAGCACACCACATCCTCTGTAAAACATGGTGGAGGCAGTGTGATGGCATGGGCATGCATGGCTGCCAAAGGCACTGGGTGACTAGTGTTTATTGATGATGTGACTGAAGACAGAAGCAGCCGGATGAATTCTGAAGTGTTCAGGGATTTACTTTCTGCTCAGATTCAACCAAATGCAGCAGGTTGATTGGCCGTCGCTTCACAGTACAGATGGACAATGACCCAAAACATACTGCGAAAGCAACCCAGGAGTTTTTTAAGGCAAAGAAGTGGAATATTCTGCAATGGCCAAGTCAATCACCAGATCTGTCACAAGGCGGGGTGGGGACCCACTGGGCCGTACCGCGTAGTGAGATGGCAGCTGGCCAAACAGGTATGGTTCAGAGTCTATAGTCCAGAAAGGGGTACCTGAGGCAATGTAGGCAGTAGCAAGACAGGCTCGGCTGGGACCAGGCAGCAGGTAGACGTCAGGCGTGGGGCAGTAGAACAGGTGTGGAGGTGCAGCAAAGCACGACAACAGTTCAGCACGGCAGTAGACCAGGATGGTACTGTTAGCACGGGAAACAGGATACAGGTACCGGGGAACACTGGGAAGCTGGAAGACACTTAGGAGACCATTTGCAAGACAGACTAAGGGAAACAACAACAACGCTCAGGCGAGGATAAGAAGGGCGGTGACCCTCTTATAGTCCAGGAGTTCAGGAGTTGATGATGATGATTTCCAGGTGCGCGGGAGACAGGCTCGATACCCAGAAGTGAGTGGCGGCACCTCACAGGGGGACAACGCAGCACAGTAGCAGGACGTCCATGGCCGCGGTCGTCGAGGGGTAAGTTAGAACGACAGACCATGGTCATAGACGTTACAAGATCTCAACTGATTGAGCTGTATTTCACTTGCTTAAGACAAAACTTAATGCAGAAAGACCCACAAACATTCAACAACTGAAGACAGCGGCAGTAAAGGCCAGGCAAAGCATCACAAAGGAGGAAACCCAGTGTTTGGTGATGTCCATGGGTTCCAGACTTCAGGCAGTCATTGCCTGCAAAGGATTCTCTACAAAGTATTAAAAACATTTTTTTATTTATGGTAATGTTAATTTGTCCAATTACTTTTGAGCCCCTGAAATGAGGCGGCTGTGTAGAAAAATGGTTGCAATTCCTATAATTTTCACAGCATATTTTTGTTCACCCCCTTGAATTAAACCAGAAAGTCTACACTTCAATTGCATCTCAGTTGTTTTATTTCAAATCCAATGTGGTGGCATGCAGAGCCCAAATCATGAAGATTGTGTCACTGTCCAAATACTTCTGGACCTAACTGTATTAACATTACCAGCATAAATATAATATGCATGTCCAGCAAAGCCAAACGTGCATGTTAATAGGGGAAAGCGGGGAAGATGCTGTCAGATGAACAATGGTCTATCTGACAGATATCATGTTTACCTTCAGGGACCGAAGGTGGGGGGCGCATTATGAAATCCCTTCCTTGGGTTTTAAGAGAGCTTGTCCCACCCCTGAATGGCTGTGGTAATGCCCATGCTTATTATGCGCACTTGAATTCAAATTTTGTAGTGTAGTGGTTTCCAAAAGAAAAATACACAGGTTGATTAGACGATTAGGCAAATGGGTACTGCTCGAACCAGTGGATCCACAGTGTCAATGAAGCTGTGTAATAGGAATAGTCCACATTTTATACGTTTTATTGCCGAACTGGCATCACAGGTCTGTTGTGTCCGTGCCTCATGAAGATGCCAGTTTAGCATTGAAACATGTTGTTATAAAGGACTATTCATAGGCTGCGACTTTGCTGCTACATTATTGATCTACGGACTCAAGCAGTGCCGATTTGCCATACAACATTTTACTAATGAAAAATGTCTGTACCCCTGATCACCACTTCATCTTGAGAAAGTGATTAGAATATGTTTAAATGATTCCATTTTGTGTAGCATCCATCTTGGATGAAGTCTCCATTTTGTATTGTAAAGAATCCAATTTAGTGAATAACAAGTCATTATTTCTTTAAGACAAGTATATTAGTGCTAATTTTGGTATGTTTCTCAGTTAGGCTGTATTCACACGAGCATGTTCAGTCCGTAAAGGACGGAACGTATTTCGGCCGCAAGTCCCGGACCGAACACTGCAGGGAGCCGGGCTCCTAGCATCATAGTTATGTACGACGCTAGGAGTCCCTGCCTCTCCGTGGACGTAATGTCTCGTACTGAAAACATGATTACTGTACGAGACAGTTGTCCCGCAGCGAGGCAGTGACTCCTAACGTCGTACATAATTATGATGCTAGGAGCCCGGCTCCCTGCAGTGTGTTCGGTCCGGGACTTGCACCCAAAATACGCTCTGTCCTTTACGGACCGAACATGCTCGTGTGAATCCAGCCTTGTGTGTCCCCCTGAGTTCTAAAGATTGCTATGGACAATGTAGGCTTTAACCTTGGGGTTACAATTCTATGAAAAGACTGTTCATTACGAATGGAAGGGAGTGAGATAAGAATTAATTCTAGCCCAAATAAAATGGATACTGATGTGGACATTCATGAGAAAGAACAGCTCATAAAGATAGTATTGTATTATTGCCAGAGAATTTGCAGGCATTAAGTCTGACGTAAGCATCTAATGAAAATTATAATATTACATTTGAAATGTATTGTATGTCTGTGATTGGCTTATTTTGAAATATTCTCATTGTATGCTATTGGCTGAATGAGAGTTATTGTCATATTGTAAATGATTGGCTGAAATCAAGCCTACACCCTTTTTGAAAAATATTATTGTAATTGTTTCATCAATAAACGTCTGTGTCTGTTACTTCTCTCCGATATATATATATATATATATATAATCTTTGATTCGGATCTGGATAAATTCACTGGGCAGGTATTGGTTGAAATACCCATTACAAATTTCAGTTAATTTATTTTTGGGCCAAGATTGCGTCAACAATCTCACATATCCCCAGTTCTGAGAACATCATTTTTATACATACAGTATGGGTGATCAATATTATGTGTTTTATATGCTGCACTTTTGTAAGCTTAGGCTTAGTATGCCCCTAAAATGGATACATAAAAATAAAGTGAAAAGTTAATGAAAAATGTGAATATCTGATACATTTACTCTAGATATTTTGGGCGGAACATCCATATATGCTGATAAACACCTAGATATATACAGTACATCCGCTAAGGAGCGCAGTATAGATTGTAGCTTTATTAGAGTATATTAGAGTCTGACAGAATGTGAAGTTTTATATACATTATTGTACAATGTTACAGTAATTTTATTGCTGAACCTAAAACTTGCATCAATTGCAGAATCACATCAACTGTTTCCTGTGACATGGACTTAACAAAGTACCCACTGGATGAGCAAGAGTGTATGTTTGACCTGGAAAGTTGTAAGTTTCTTACTAAACATCTTATATCATTACACTGGCCTAGATTCATATAGAAATATAGAATTAAAATGGTTCTCCAGGCATGGGCCGGATTTTTATTCTGATGACAAGAGGATAGTTCATCAGTATATGATCAGTGGGGGTCTGACATCCGGGTCCCGCACCAATCAGCTGTTCCGGTGGTTTCCGAGCATCGGAAGTTATGCAGGGGTTGGTCTCGGAAGCAGTTGGCTCCGAACACGGTATAGCGTCCATGCTGGGTTACGGCAGCTCTGCCCCTATTCACTTGAATAGGAGCAGAGCTGCACTGCTGTAGCACGGCCGTTATACTGTGACTGTGGCCATCTGCTTCCGGCACTGATCACTGCATAACTTCTGGTGTCCAGAGGCAACCGTAACAGCTGATGGGAGTGGGGTCCCCCACTGATTATATACTGATGACCTATCCTGTGGAAAACTGCACCATGCTTGGACAAACACTTTAACTGTGAGCACTATTTGGAAAAAATAGTAACTATTCCAATATTCCTTTTGGCCATTTATTAATCCTTGGACAGATTGGAGGTGGGCACGCCCAAGATGGAGGCAGTCACTTCAATGTGTTTGTTTACTATTGCGTTGCAGTCACAGATTAGCTCCTGTCCATTTATTTCACTTTGTTGGTAGGTGCTGACTAACTTTGCCCTTTGTAGTGTACATTTGGGGGTGGTGACTGCCTCCATCTTGGTCGTGCACTCCTCCCTTCTGTCCAAACCCGTTTTTAATCAGAGAAAAATAAATCTGGTTCCTATTTGAGTTTATTTTGCACACCTAGGCCCAAGAGAGAGGTGAGTGTCTTATTATACAGGTATAATGTTGAGTGTAGGGACCCATCTGTATAAGGTCGCCTTGTCGTGGCAGGTGGGTTCACACAATTTAATCAAAATGTGCACTAAGATCCTCACATTTATAAGTACAGATGATATAGTAGTAATGCAATTTAAATATTTAATGTTTACATATATCTTAGCACCCCTAGAGTGCTGCTGCTTCTCTGTGTTTGTTTTATATATATATATATATATATATATTGGGGATATGCCATAGCATGCTGATGGTTGAGGTCTGATCTCTGGGAAGGAAAAAAACAAGGTCCTTTTGGCTGTTCTTCTGCATGGTGACTCCTGGCTGTGCTGGGAACTGCAGCACCGCTCCTTTCAAGTGAATGGGACTGTGCCCCTTCATTCTGAGCACCGACTGTTGGGACCGCCACCGATCATGAAGTGATTGTATATTCTAGCGTTAGTCAGAAAAACCCTTTAACTATTACATTTATAAAGTAAATCCCCATCCTGGAGGGTCTTTCAATAATATACAATATATGGGACATGTTTAAATAGATATTCCTATATTAAAATGTCATTAACAAAATCAATTTCTATAGTCCCACAGCCCTGTATAATATTACCGACAGCTATTCCAATAAAAATATTACAATTATTTATGTAATTCCTTAGTATACTATTGAAATTTGTTCCAAGAGAAATATTTACTTTAATCATGATTTTCTTTTTATTCCGACAAATGGATATTTTGTACCCAGGAAAAGGTTACCCTTGTGTCAGGCAACATCTAAATTTTGACAAATGAATAAATAAATTCATTTCAACTGTGTAAAATAGAAGTGACAATGGTTTGCCCAGAGCAATACTAAGAATGGAGAAAGTGTTGAAGTGTCACTATTAGGTAACGTGCTTCAGTGACCAAGTTATGTAACCTTGTACATGCTGTACTCCATTAAACTTTATTGTATTCTCATGTGCATGGTGGTTTATAATATTCCAATATCATCCAGATGGCTATTCAGCAGAAGACATTCTCTACAACTGGTCAGAAAACCAGAACCAGATCCATGGACTAGATAAACTCGAGCTGGCGCAATTCACCATTACTGGCTACAAATTCACCAAAGAGGTGATGAACTTCAAATCAGGTAACAATTTAACATGTATGTTAGACTTAAAAGAAATCACAAAAAGGATTACATCTAAACACGTTTTTATGTTAAATGCATAATTGTGCAGTTCAAATTTAATGAAAGTTAATCGCACCTTTTTAAGGTAAAAATAAGACGTTTTAGATCGTGGATTTTCAAGATATAAGAATTTTTTGTGCA
The DNA here is from genome assembly GCF_050947455.1 of Rhinoderma darwinii. Lineage (NCBI taxonomy): Eukaryota > Metazoa > Chordata > Amphibia > Anura > Rhinodermatidae > Rhinoderma > Rhinoderma darwinii. Next base: position 28,545,526 of record NC_134696.1, read on the forward strand.
GTCATATTTTAAATAACTTGGAATAAAGTACAATAAGTGCCCAATTTAAATAAAAATATATTCCCTCTGTAGCACACATATCTGTGAGACCTGGGCTACATGACAACGTCAGCCATAAATTCAAGCTCAGCAGGGCTATGCTATTTATGCATTTCGATGCCGCCTTGACACAGCCTTGTAGGTAAAGCTACACATAAGATAAAAGTCATCCAAACCCATCGATTTTGTCGGGGTTGGCTGATGGTTTTATGTATATGGGAGCTTTCCGACTCTCCCCCAAAGGCAGATTTCAGGGAAAGAGGGAATGAGGGATTTTGGTCTTATTCCCTTATTTGTAGTCACACACCTTTTTTATCCAACACTGGCTGATCAATCCTATTTCGAATCATCAACATTCTAGAATGAAATGCTACAATTCTGCTACAATTCCATATCTACTTAATTTATTTGTGAGTTTGTCTATCTCCATGGTAACGGACTACAAACAAAGTCTGTGTAATCTGATCTTTCAGTCACACTCCCTTTCATATATCCCCTAATTCTTACGAAACTTTGGTTGGCTAGTAAGAAGTGGGGCCTAGATAGAAGGTAACATGACTGCAGGATCAGACTACACAGGGTTTGTTTGTTGTCTGTTACCATGGAGACACACATGACTGAATAGTATCTGTAGACGTAAAACAATATGATTTTATTTCAATTAAGACTATTTCCAAAGTTGCGTTATTTTTCATTTTAAATGCATTCGAACAACAAACACAAAAGTTTGAGAGGTTGACTTCTTTTTTATCCATTATATACATATTCATTTTTTTTTATCATGTCATAATACACATTAACGCCTCTGAGTAAAATAAATAAGTGAAAAGATTCCAGCACATTGCCCATGAATATGACTTTTCATCATAAGGAGGCTTTCTCTCAGTTATATTTTTCAGTCGGTGATATGTATGTCTGATTTCTCGTGTCAGCCTATTTCAGTAATTGTACACATCACACTCTGCAACCAATATCCCAGCTGTTTATTATTCAACAGATCAGCATCTAGCATCCTTCATTAGATCAGCGGGGTGTCCTGTAGGGAGAAGAATAACAGATCAACCAATATTTTCAATGATAAATTTCCAAAAAGTTCCCTGCATAAGATGGAAAAAAAAAATTCTGCATCTGTAGAAATAGCAATTTATCCAAATGTTTCTTATGTTTTTTTTCACTCCAGATATCTTAATACTTATTATTTAAGTCCTAAACAAATCTCTGGAAGTCATTATGCTGGGTCTTCCGGTAGAGGGAGCCTAGTTAATTAATAAGAGAGATCACAAATTGTGTTTCATTTCTTCTGCTTGAGTACAAAGAATCTAACTTTACCTTTTATTATTCTACATTAAGGGGCTTGTTTGCTTAAGAAACCCTCTTTTCATATACCCTATTAGACAAATCTGAATTAATACAGGGGAATCCCTAATTTATAAAGGCCATCAAGTAGCCAGAGTGTTTCTTTCTCTCGAAGACCCAGCATGTCTATTCACTACACAGAAAGCATAATCATTTTAATGGGCATCATGTAGTGCTTAATTTCCCCTGTGGTGGCGCTCTAGGGGATTGACACTAGTTGGCATGTTCTGCAAATTACAGATGATCACTCATCATGTGATCATCTTAATTTTGTGGACAGCAGTGGTGTGTCAGGTCTTGGTCGCTAATTTATGATTTTCCTATACGGGTGTATGTATACAGTCTATTTTCATCTCATGGTTATATCACAACAATTGCAATGTGCCTATATTGGTAACTAGTTTCATTAGCATGTGCACACAAATTGTCTACATCCTGTTTAATTCTACTCATTACCTTTCTGTTTTGGGACCTTGACATTTTGTTACCATCTGGATCATCCACTGCTTCAGTGTTCTGACTCCATTCCTTATCTGCGAGGGTTTTCTCTGTTTCTCGGTTTTAATTAATGTTTTTATGTATTTTTACGGAACATTAATAAAGTATTTGTTGTATTTATTCAATACATGGTCGTGATGTTTTTTTTGGTTGGTTTAATTAAGACAAGACATTGCAGCACTTTGAACTTGTGGTGGTCTCTTATGTCACATCTGGGTCCTCTGCATGCCTATTGTAAATTATACAATACACAGCCTACCACAAGGGGGCAGAATTTATATTTTTTCCATAACACAAACCACAAGGTGAGACAATTTAGGATGTTACTACATAAAAACAACTTGCGGTGAGGAAGGACATACAAAGTGTTTCATATATGTTCCTATGGCCAGTTTTGTATCCAGACTTTCTATCATATGGCACATATGCAATCAAATATGTTCAGTCAAATGAGCATTTCACATATATCTGTTTCAGGTTTATTAGTTTTGATCACTGCGACTACAAAACAATTGGAAGTTCTGATGGGGTTTATTCTTTTATATTTTAGCAGGTCAGTTTCCCAGGCTGACACTTCGTTTGCAGTTGAAAAGAAATCGAGGGATGTACATCATACAGTCCTATGTGCCATCCATCTTGCTCGTGGCCATGTCATGGGTTTCATTTTGGATCAGTCAGTCTGCCGTTCCTGCTAGAGTATCACTGGGTAACATTACTGTATAATATTCTATGGATTGAAAATCAAAGGATTATAAATTATAGAGTAAAAGCAAATATATTTTATTTGAGTTGCAACCACATTATATTCAAACGCTCTTATTGGATCCAACTATTCTAATTGTGACTTTGTATTCCTTTTTCCACTGGGACATATCATTTGTTTCCAGTATATCATCCATATGTATAAGACCTTAAAGAGGCTCTGTCACCAGATTTTGCAACCCCTATCTGCTATTGCAGCAGATAGGCGCTGCAATGTAGATTACAGTAACGTTTTTATTTTAAAAAAACGAGCATTTTTGGCCAAGTTATGACCATTTTTGTATTTATGCAAATGAGGCTTGCAAAAGTACAACTGGCCGTGTTGAAAAGTAAAAGTACAACTGGGCGTGTATTATGTGCGTACATCGGGGCGTTTTTACTTCTTTTACTAGCTGAGCGTTCTGACGAGAAGTATCATCCACTTCTCTTCAGAACGCCCAGCTTCTGGCAGATCACGCTGTGACGTCACTTCCTCAGGTCCTGCATCGTGTCAGACGAGCGAGGACACATCGTGTCAGACGAGCGAGGACACATCGGCACCAGAGGCTACAGATGATTCTGCAGCAGCATCGGCGTTTGCAGGTAAGTCGATGTAGCTACTTACCTGCAAACGCTGATGCTGCTGCAGAATCAACTGTAGCCTCTGGTGCCGATGTGTCCTCGCTCGTCTGACAGGATGCAGGACCTGGGGAAGTGACGTCACAGCGTGATCTGCCAGAAGCTGGGCGTTCTGAAGAGAAGTGGATGATACTTCTCGTCAGAACGCCCAGCTAGTAAAAGAAGTAAAAACGCCCCGATGTACGCACATAATACACGCCCAGTTGTACTTTTGCAAGCCTCATTTGCATAAATAAAAAATGGTCATAACTTGGCCAAAAATGCTCGTTTTTTAAAAATAAAAACGTTACTGTAATCTACATTGCAGCGCCGATCTGCTGCAATAGCAGATAGGGGTTGCAAAATCTGGTGACAGAGCCTCTTTAACGTCTGTGTTTCAGCTACTAGCATAAATCAACTGAAAATCAGCTCAGCGTCCAATACTAGGCCAGAATACTGCATTAGAAGAATGGTAAAGGGGTTGCCCAGTCCCAAAAAATTGATGGCCTATCTTCAGGATAGGCCATCAAAATGTGATTGGTCAGAATCCGACTCCCGGCAACCCTGCCGATCAGCTGATTTGAAGGGGCTGCAGCACTCGTACGAGCGCTGCTTCCGCTACATTTCCTTTACTGCTCACACTGTGAATCGTCAACACATTTGTAGCGGCACTTCACAGTATTACAGCCTTCTCCCATTAAGGTTAATAGGAGAAGGTTGTAATACTGCGAAACGCCGAACAAGTGTGTCGCCGATTCACAGTGTGAGCAGTGACAGGAACGAAGGGCAAGCAGCGCTCGTACGAGTGCTGCGGCCCATTTAAAACTGATCGGCAGGGTTTGCCGGGAGTCAAACCTTAACCGATCACATATTGATGATCAATCATTTGGGACTGGACAACCTCTTTAATGCACCATCATAACTAACCTGCATTGACCTGCGTATACCCTGAAAATGTGTACAGAATACTAACAAAAAGGCAACAGTTTCTGATTTTAATTACATATTTGTATGACGAGGATATTCATTTCTCATCATTGATGTTTCGATTCTTTTATAGGAGGAAACATATATGGTGCAGAACAGATTTAGATCAATATTTAATAAACCTCCTATTCTTATAGGTGTAATTGATTATATACCAGAACAGATCCATTTTGTGCCTATCATGGAAATATAATTGACAATATAAAGAATATGTAATCTAGATTTATTTTTCCCCTTTAGGAATAACTACTGTGCTTACTATGACAACTCTTATGGTCAGTGCACGTTCTTCCCTGCCCAGGGCATCTGCTGTCAAAGCTCTGGATGTCTACTTCTTGATATGTTATGTCTTCGTGTTTGCAGCGCTAGTAGAATATGCATTTGCCCACTTTAATGCTGATTATATGAAGAAGCAGAAGAAGACAGTGAAGCACAAGAGGAAAAGCAAGGTCAGATATTATGGATGATAATAGGCTAAGGTCTAATAATGGAGTCATGCAACTGAGCCTAGTAAAAATGAAGCTCTACATTTAAAAATAAGAAAAAAAAAAAACAAACAGTTTTTAACAAGTTAATGCACAAAGTTGCGTAAATAATTGTACAAATCAGCAAAGTACAGTAAAATGTGTGACAACAAAATAAAGCCCGGCTGGCCCGGGTCTATAATACAGTCAGAAAAGGGGGCCTGTGAGAAAAGGTACAAAAATATTAGAGGTAAGGAGAGATAAAGGGATAAACAAAAACAGAGAAGTAGGTGCTCATGGGCTGAGCAAATAAAAGGGTCATATGTGGCAAATGACGAAACACGTCAAGTATTAGAGAAAGTATATAAGTATTAGAGAAAGTATATGCCCTCCATAGATCCCAGGTTTTCTTGAAAGATTTGAAGGTACCCCATGAAAATGCAGCAAACTTTTCATTTTTTAATTAGTAGTTCATAAACTCTACCTTTAGAGCCATTCAGAGATTACATCTAGGATTTGTTCCTCTTTTCTTTTTGTACAGTCCCATGTTAGCTGTCACCCACCCCAAGCTGATATATCAAGAGAAAGGTCTTTACAGTATCACAATATTAAAAAAAGAGCGAGATACAAGAAAAAAGACAGGGCGCTCCTCTAGGTTGATAACGTCGGTCCACAAACAGATAGCATACATACACATAAAGGAACTAAGGTTTTTCTTGGATACACTCACCTTCTTTGGCTGTTTATGATAGTCGGCACAACACAAACTTCTAGCATGTGCAATACGTAGACTCCATGGGTAGGCTGTCTGCTGGCCTTTGTAGTGGGCACCGGTAGCTGGGGGAGATCAGCGTGATCCGATGGAAGAAACCGTTCCAAAAATACTAGCAAAAGGATTCGCTCTTTGCTGAAGGCGCTCCGCCTCTCCTGCATTCGTTAAAACCGACCGTTTTAACGGCTGCATGAGAGACGGAGCGCCTTCAACAAGGAGTGAATCCTTTTTCTTGTATTTTTGGAAATATTAACAATATGATGGGAAAGCTCACCTCCTCCCCCTCACAGCACAATGACCTCTGGAAATGTTATAGAGCATGCCCACAACATTCTCCCATAAATGTCAATGAGTCCTTGACTGTTTAGGTGCCTTCTGTAAAGCAAATCTCTGCTGTTTCAGCAGCCAAGGCAAGACGGCTGACCCCATAATCATGCAAATAATTTAGAATAACAAAAATAGACAATCAAAAAATTTAAACCGATTAGAAAAAAAGTAAGATTCAGTATATATATATTAACTCGTAAAAAAATATGAATGTGAGTCATTCCTTTTAATGAAAATATGTCTCATGACAATCACTGTAGTAAAGAAATAAAGTTTGAAGGTCATTTACTGTGAGATCTGGACTAGTGTACACTTAATCTAGCTAAAGCCTGAATATTAAGTGTCATTAGCTCTAAATGTTCCTGCAGGTTTTACCGGTGGTGTGTTTTTATTACACAAAATAAGATCCCGTCATTGTGGTTATATACTATAATCTTCTAACCTAAGCCCATCTTAGTCTTTATGAAGTCACTCTTCAAATGAATTCATACTTACCGGGTATTACTCAGGTACTATTTATTAGAGGGGTTCCCCAGTTTCATCAAATAAAGCTCATTCAAAAATATTAAAAAAAAAAATAAAAAATAAAAAAGCATCATTGGTGTCACATAGTCTGGGCACTCAGTCTTTGGATTGATTTTGGAGCTATAACCTGGGTAATAAGGGATGGGGCATACATCTGAAAAAATTGCTGTAGCATGTGCTTTTATGCCCCGATCATTGAGTCTTCTGAACATTAGCTACCATTTTTGTGGCTCCGTAAAGCATGTTTCCTTGTCCACCCCTGCTCTATGGTACTCTCCACCACATCCTACTACCGTATATATCATTCTCTCTTACATTCTCCTTTACTTTACAGCATTCCCTCCTACAGCATTCTCTTGTGCACCTGCTCTAGAGCATTTTTTCCCATTCTACACTCTACAGCTTTCTTCTCTACACTCAACAGTACAGCATTCTATTCTGCATTCTACTATATAGCATTCTCCAATCCATCTTATGCTACAGTCATTTTACTCTATACACTATCTAACACAATTCTCACTGTAACAGCCCCTGATTTTCATTTGTTTTTTATGCATCAAGTGTTTTTTGATGCGTTTTTTTACGGCCGTTTTTGGAGCTGTTTTTCTATTGAGACAATGAAAAACGGCTCCAAAAACGGCACAAGAAGTGGCATGCACTTCTTTTTTACAGACGGTTTTTTTTCCGCACCGTTTTTGCAAACGGTGATGTAAAAGGACGCCCCGTGGGAACGAAACGTTGTTTTTCCCATTGAAATCAATGGGCAGATGTTTGAAGGCGTTCAGCCCCCGTATTTTCAGTTGTTTTTCGTGGTGTTTACTGCGCTATTGGTTCTATCAAGAACAACGCAATGGAACCCTGTCACAACGGTGACAGATGGAAACCATTAGCTAGGTTTTCGTCACCATTGATATTAATGGTGAAGGAAACAGAAGCTTAGGTTTCCGTTTGCCTTTCCGTTGAGGGGTTAACCAGACGGAAACCTCCGGCGGAACCCCTTCAACGGAAGGGTAACTGTGATGTGAACAGGCCTTAAGAGAATAATTTTCCTATATCTTGTTATTATTGTGTGTCTTTGTAACTACAGTAGTGTAATTATCCTGTGTTTCAGGTGACTCTTCAGGATGGAAAGGACGCCATTGTTTTATTCTCATTTTCAATATTGGGAGTAAATTGTAAGCAGATACATAAAGAGACAATAATTCCAAGCACAATGAGTGAACTCCCAGAAGTCACAAGGCGTCGTGAAGCACACAAGCGTGAGCTCACACCTGGAAACAAAGGCAAGCTGAAGATTTACCTGAAGCCCATAGCTGCTGATACAATTGATGTATATTCTAGGGCAGTTTTTCCAGCGACCTTTGCAGCTGTGAATATTATTTACTGGGCAGGGTATTCAAAGTAAAGGTAGAGTATTAGAGTAATACATACAAATTCAATCAAAAATACTTACTACTCATAATACATTATTAATACAGATTAAACAGTTTAGGCTCCCATCGTTGCAGTCTATACTATTCATTCATACATGTAACCATTGTTATAGTATAATTATAAATTTTTACATTTTATCCTTCCAACGTCATAAGCAGTAAGTTCATATATAATGCGTTTTCCAGAATATAAAGCAGCATGCAGTATAAAATGTCAAATTATCGTACTTTAATAAATAAATGACCATGTGGTATTACTTGTTGACTATTAAGCTGGCCTCATGATGAATAACTTATGTCTACTGTAAGACACAATTTGGAGGCCCTTAACCTGCATCAATTTGAGCTGTATCTCAAATATAAAAACTCAAACTTATATTTTCCATACTGATTATGTATCCCCAAATCCTCTATAATGGATATATCTTATTACAGATAAATGCCACCATTTTTCAGGCTCTTACCCTATCCCTCCTAAACTATTCACTTACTCTAAATTTATTGCTAAGTCCAACTCCTCAAGACAAGATGGACTATCAGCTTACTGAGGGATCAGGTTACTTGCTGCCTATAGAAGTCTATTGAGAGGGGAGAGAGCAGGAGCAGTGAGAGATACACATGCCTCTGCAGCTTCTAGTAAGAGTTATATCTCCTATTGCTCAGTACTGCTGTGTAATGTCCTCCTTGTTGCTGCTGCTTCTGCTGTTGGTGTGCTTCAAAGAGATTATGGAGCGGGATGTTCTCTTCTCTATCTGTGCTGTGTATGAGAGACATGATAGCAGTAAGGCTGCACTTTTTAGCTCAGGACAAACTGAAAATTAGAGATAGAGCCTGCAGAGGGGAAAACTGCTTAAAGAGGCAGAATACAAGTCAGAAATAGTGTTATTACTTATGTACACACATACAGTATGAAAGCTTATTTTAAAAAGTCACCTGAATTGAGAGGTAGTCTTTAAGGCTAGAGTTATACACAGTTTTAATGCAGTTTTTGGCCGCTTTCACATGGCAGTATTCTGGTCAGTATTTTGGTAAAACGAGAAATGTAAACTAAACAGAAAGAGTGTCATGAAAAGATTTTTCTCTTTCGTGTTTTAAACCCACTTTTGGCTTTGACTTCTAAATACTGATGCAAAATATTGACCTTAATACTTCTGTGTGAATGAGACCTTTGGTGCAGTTTTTGGCTCAGTGGTTTCTTTAGCCAACTAATGGAGTGGACATAAAGAAAGGAGATACATAATTATTTTTCTTTATACCCTTCCTTCCTTTTGGATCCACTTCTGAATTTGACAAAAAAAACTGCACCTTAAGGCCTTATGCCTTCTATGTAAGTCCACACAGGACAAAAATGCCGCAGATTTTCCATCTGAATTTGCGGATTGTAAATCTTCAGCGGAATACAGTAGCAGAAAACGTGGTTGCAATTTTAACAAATCTTGTCCACATGCTACAGAAATTTTCAGTGAGGAATTGACCTGTGGAGCAAATTTTTAAGTCTGCAGCATAAAAAAGAAAAAAAAACAGTATACTCACTTTACCATACAACTGGTGCTACTGTGGTGAAGTTTCCCGGCCTCTATTGATGATGTGCTTGGCTGCAGCGGTAATATGTCGGGACGACAGGTCATCACTGCAGGCCGATAAACAGAGACTGGTAGCATTCATGGAAGCACCACCATGAAAGCGCCAGGGGATTGGTAAGGTGAGTATACTTTTTTTTCCGCAAATTGGTAATCCGCAAAAAAATTGGCACAATTTTGTGCACCAAATCCGACCCATGTGGATTCGGCCTAAGGTGGAAATGTAAATCAGCAAAACACCAAAACTTACGCATGAAACATGATAAAAATGGCCTGTTGCATGGGTGGCATTTTCTATCAAATGTAATAATAAAGTCCATATAATGATGTGAGTATCTCTGCTATATACTAACTTATCTTACTATTGTTTCCCAGCATTACTTAATTACTGCAAATGATTCACTCAAGAAAACCTTATTGCTTTTTAATGACTTGTCTCTTCACTATAGACTATCAGCATAAGCATCTCCCATATTTCCTTTTTCCCAAAAGCCAACTGGTCCCTCTAGGCTGAAAGAAAGCTCTTTATTCTTGGCTAATACAGAGTATACTTCAGGTCACACACCTTATTAATAATGGCAGGCTACCCATTTAAGAGCCTTTTCTCCGGTGTAAACATTTGCGAGCACGTGCAGTTTTGCTAATTACATGTAATTATACTTCATTCTGCATTAACAAACAATTATAAAAACTGTTCTATCTTTGTTTTTTAGTGTTTTTTTTTAAGGGAAATACACTTTGTTTCAATCAGCACAATGGAGCCTAATCAATTAAACATATTTACCTGTACGGACACATAGTATACCTCATTTTGGGGAAATCCAGGCAAAAGTTGACCCTTTGGAGGTCCACATTCACTCACGCCAATCTAATTTTCTGGGATAGTTGTATTTCTTCTATTGTTTTGTTAGTTAATTCTAGATTATCTTTGAAGCCATTTTAAATTAGAACCAGGCATTCATTATTTTTAAGAGTGACAACTATTCTTATTATAAAAATGGACTGGAAGGTTGTCACAGCCATCCTCTTATATCTACATACATACTAAGCGTAATTTTTAAAGGAACAGTTCCTACTTTGATCAACATCCTTCTGTTTCTCTTTGCTCCTATGATTCTGCATTTATTTACTGAATTAATAAAGGATCTGTCTATCTTCTAACTACTTATTAGGACCCACAATGTATCTCATCAATTATTGCTATTTGATAATATAAGTTTGTATATTTCACTAACTTTTTGGGGTCATTTGTAAATGAAGAACTGCTGAAAAACCTAGATTTGCACAGAAAATGTGATATTTCTCACAGTGAACCCTCAGGTTACTTGCACAAAGCCGTATAACAGCTTTGTATTGTATGGAGCTCTAATAGGGAACCTGTAGAGTAGCATGGGGTCTTACTGTACCTCTGTATATCTCCAATTTCAGACAGAGGCATACATTGCTTTTTTTTTTCTGTAGAAATCCAACAGAAACCAGTAGGCGTAGCTAGGATGGTCTAATGGGGAATATGCCTTGGCCAGGATATTTAGATACAGGAATAGGGCAGCAAACTAAACCTTTGCCCCAGGTGAAGGAAAGCTTAGCTATGGCTCTGGTATGCTCCATCAGTTGGCGTAATACGGAGCTATTCTCCTATAGGAGCATTGCTTCTAAGCGATAATATCCCCGATATATGGCCCCCGATGCAGCATCATACATATTATGGAGCCACAGGAAAGTGGGCTGTTTGCATAAGGCCAAAGTGTCCCTTTTTAACCATTCAAAGTATTTGGCGGTATGATACTAGAATGATAATACGTCCTTAAAAGTCTTGACCTGTAACAGTACATGAAATGTACATGTACATGTACTCAACATTTGTTCATGCATATACAGGAGAATTCAATGATTAATTTGTGAGGTAAATTTAAGCCTTCGACTGCCAGTAGTTTTTAGCCATTTTGCACCTCTGGTTACCAGGACAATTGTCACACTTTTGCCATGTACAAATGAAAAACGTAAACTACAAAATAGAAAAATCATACTAAATACTGATACATAGATATTTTCTGACAGTAGACACCTGGCACATTGTTAAAATGCCATTTTGACACAAAATTGCATGATGCTGCCTGTGTGTATAAAGTGAAATTTTAATTAAAAAAACTTACAATTTGATATATGTGGCTAAAAGTTTGACCAAGATAAAAATTAGATGCACCACATATCTAAAAAAAAGATTGATATGTGCAGAGTTCATGCATACCATTTATGTCTATGTCTACATCTACATGCACATATCACCTTAAAACCACCAGAATTGAAGAGGCCAAAAATAAAATACAGTGATTAGACACCATAAAAATTGAGTGCACCCCAATACGCTATATAGCACAATGCAAGTAGAGAGAAAAAAAGCCGCACTCATCCGGTCTGACGTAGAAAATTATTTAATGCTTGTAAAAAAAGGTGTGGGGGGGGAGACGAAGACAGTGTCATGCAACAGCTGTTTCCCGTACAACGCATTCTCGAGCCTTGAGAAAGCGTTGTACGCGAAACAGCTGTTGTCTGACACTGTCTTCGTCTTCCCCCCACACCTTTTTACAAGCATTAAAGAATTCTCTACGTCAGACCGGGTGAGTGCGGCTTTTTTCTCTCTACTTGTATTGTGCTATATATGGTCTTACCTACGAAGCCCAACACCGCCCTGGACTTATATTGCAGTCCCTGTTGCGCCTCCGTGGGCAGTGTACTGCCGAATGTCCGGAGGACTACTGGTCACAGCAGTGCTGACTGATTTTCTTGTGCTTGAGTCAATATGCTATATATTTCCTGAAAGCAGATGTAACGTCTATGGCCACGGCCCGTCGTTCTGACTTACCCTTTGACGGCTGTGACCATGGACATCTGAGTTCCTTGCAGCATCGTCCTCCTGTGAGGAGCCGGCACTCACTTCCTGGTTTCGAGACTTTCTCCCGGAGGGCGCGCCCGCCCGCGCGTGCATGGTCTTAAAGGGCCAGTGCATGCATATTTCAGGAAGTCTGCAATCTAGCCCACTGCCCCTACCACATTTTACAGAGGATGTGGTGGGCTTTGTATCATAAGTCTTCTCCATACTTTCTTCCTCCCATCATTCTGGTACAGGTTGATCTTAGTTTCATCTGTCCAAAGAATATGTTCCAGAACTGGGCGGCTTCTTTAGATGTTGTTTGGCAAAGTCTAATCTGGCCTTTCTATTTTTGAGGCTGATTAATGATTTGCACCTTGTGGTGAACCCTCAGTATGGAGTCTGAAGTCTTCTCTTTATGGTAGACTTAGATACTGATACACCTACTTCCAGGAGAGTGTTCTTCACTTGGGTAGATGTTGTGAAGGGGTTTTTCTTCACCATGGAAAGGATTCTGCGATCATCCACCACTGTTGTCTTACATGAACGTCCAGGTCTTTTGGAGTTCACGACATCACCAGTGCGCTCTTTTTTTCCAAGAATGTACCAAACTGTTGATTTGGCCACTCCTAACATTTGTTCTCTCTCTCTGATGGATTTCTTCATTTTTTTCAGCCTAACGATGGTCTGTTTCACTTGCATTGAGAGCTCATTTGACCTCAAGTTGTGGGTTCACAACAACAGCTTCCAAATGCAAATGCCACACCTAGAATCAACTCCAGACCTTTTACCTGCTTAATTGATGATGGATTAACGAGGGAATAGCCCATGCAGTCCATTAATAGCTTTTGTGGTAATTGTCCAATTATCTTTGGTCCCTTGAGAAAGAGTCAGCTACATATTAAAGAGCTGTAATTCCTAAACCCTTCCTGAAATTAGGATGTGAATACCCTCAAATTAAAGCTGAGTCTGCACTTTATCCCATATTGATTATACACCGTGTTCCAAATTATTATGCACATTGGATTTAAGTGTCATAAACATTTCATTATTTGTTTTTCAATTAAACTCATAGTATTGTGTCTTAGGGCTCTTTGGATCATTGTAATCAAATCTCAGACACCTGTGATAATTAGTTTGCCAGGTGTGCACAATCAAAGGAAAACTACTTAAAGAGGCTCTGTCACCAGATTTTGCAACCCCTATCTGCTATTGCAATGTAGATTACAGTAACGTTTTTATTTTTAAAAAACGAGCATTTTTGGCCAAGTTATGACCATTTTTGTATTTATGCAAATGAGGCTTGCAAAAGTCCAAGTGGGCGTGTTTAAAGTAAAAGTCCAAGTGGGCGTGTATTATGTGCGTACATCGGGGCGTTTTTACTACTTTTACTAGCTAGGCGTTCTGACGAGAAGTATCATCCACTTCTCTTCACAACGCCCAGCTTCTGGCAGTGCAGACACAGCCGTGTTCTCGAGAGATCACGCTGTGACGTCACTCACAGGTCCTGCATCGTGTCGGACGAGCGAGGACACATCGGCACCAGAGGCTACTGTAATGGCAGGAAGGAGGTGAAGGGAACAAGTGAGCCCTAATCTACCCACCGCCCTGTCCCTGCCTACTTGCAACGACCCGCCCTAGGCGACGGGGTACAACTTGGCGGCGGTCCCTACGCTATCTAAGTGCAAGGGAGGACAAACAGGGAACACGCAAGGGAAGGGGCAGTAGCCCACGGAACGCCGCGAGGAAACGGAGCGGTGAATGAGTCAGTTAGGATCAGGATGAAGTGGAGTATACCAACGAGAGCACGGAGCAGGAAGCAAGCCAGGGGCAAAGCGAAGCAGGATAAACGGAACTGAAGCAAGGCAGAAGCACGGCAGAAGCAGGCTGGAGCAAGGCAGCAGTGGGGCCAGGAATCCAAGAAGAATAACAAGCACTGAGGAAGAGAACACGGCAGGTATAAATGGACAGGGGGCGGAGCTAACTCCGACTGACCAGGCCGCGATAGGCTCTCCCACTCCTGAGCCTGCCACCCTGGTTGGTGGGAGCCGGTGTCAGTCTAAGAGGTCTGGCCTCAGGTGTCGACTGATTAATCCCGGGAGTATACCCAGACGTAGTACCTGGCAGATCCTTTACAGTACTCCCCCTTTTATGAGGGGCCACCGGACCCTTACTAAGAGGACCCAGTTTAGTGGGGAAGAGAAGGTGGAACCTCCTGATCAATACCCCAGCGTGAACATCACGAGCAGGTACCCAAGTCCTCTCCTCCGGCCCGTATCCTCTCCAATGGACCAGGTACTGGAGGGAGCCCTGGATCATCCTACTGTCCATAATCTTGGCCACCTCGAATTCCACCCCCTCAGGGGTGAGAACGGGAACAGGAGGTTTCCTCGAGGGGGACCAGGACGGGGAGCAGCGTTTAAGGAGGGAGGCATGGAAGACGTCATGTATGCGAAAGGATGGGGGCAGCTCCAGACGGAAGGATACAGGGTTGAGGACTTCAATGATCTTATAAGGTCCAATAAATCGGGGAGCAAACTTCCTGGACGGGACCTTAAGGCGCAAGTTCCTGGACGACAACCAGACCAGATCCCCGACGACAAACCGGGGGTTAGCAGAACGTCTACTATCAGCCTGAATCTTTTGTACGCTCTGGGACGCCTCTAGGTTCTTCTGAACCTGGGCCCAGACTGTGCACAGTTCCCGATGAACGTCCTCTACCTCGGGATTATTGGAACAACCAGGAGAAACGGAGGAGAACCTTGGGTTAAACCCGAAATTACAGAAAAACGGGGAGACCCCTGACGAGTTACTGACCCGGTTATTCAGGGAAAATTCGGCAAGGGGAAGGAATGAGACCCAAACAAATTGACAGTCAGAGATGAAACACCTTAAATATTGTCCCAGGGATTGGTTAGTCCTTTCCGTTTGGCCATTAGTTTCGGGATGGAAGGCGGAGGAGAAGGACAGATCAATCTCCAACTTTTTACAAAAAGCTCTCCAAAATAAGGAAACAAATTGTACCCCTCTGTCAGAAACGATATTGACTGGGGCCCCATGGAGACACAGGATGTGTTTAACAAACAACGAAGCTAACGTCTTGGCGTTAGGTAGTTTCTTAAGGGGCACAAAGTGGCAAATCTTGCTGAAGCGGTCTACTACCACCCACACCACCGACTTGCCCTGAGATGGAGGCAAATCGGTGATAAAATCCATGGAGATATGGGTCCAAGGTCTCTGGGGAATGGGCAAGGAACGTAGTAAGCCCGCAGGTCGGGACCTAGGGGTCTTGGACCTAGCACAAACCTCACAAGCGGCGACGTAAGCCCTAACGTCTTTAGGCAACCCAGGCCACCAATAGTTTCTGGTAATGAGGTGTTTGGTACCCAAGATGCCAGGATGACCAGATAGTGCGGAGTCATGGTTTTCCCTGAGTACCCTTAGCCGGTATTGCAGGGGGACAAACAGTTTGTCCCCAGGGAGGTTCCCGGGAGCTGAACCTTGATCAGCCGCGATGTCAGAAGCTAAATCAAAATCAGTGGCAGAAACGATTATACCAGGGGGTAAAATACAAGCAGGATCCTTCTCGGAAGGAGGATTGGCCATGAAACTACGTGACAGTGCATCAGCCTTAATATTTTTGGACCCAGCCCTATAGGTAACCAAGAAATTAAATCTGGTAAAGAATAGTGCCCAACGAGCTTGTCTAGGATTAAGCCTCCGGGCAGATTCCAGGAAAACCAGATTCTTGTGGTCAGTAAGGACCGTTACCTGGTGTCTGTTCCCCTCCAGGAAGTGACGCCACTCTTCAAAAGCCCATTTAATGGCTAAAAGTTCGCGGTTGCCAATATCATAGTTACTCTCCGTGGGCGAAAACTTCCTAGAGAAGTAAGCACAGGGGCGGAGATGGATGAGGGAGCTGGTACCCTGGGACAAGACGGCCCTCACTCCCACCTCGGATGCGTCAACCTCCACAATAAATGGCTCCCTTTGGTTGGGCTGAACCAGCACGGGGGCCGAGATAAAGCACTTCTTGAGGGTCTCAAAAGCCTGGACGGCCTCAGGGGGCCAATGGAGGACATCAGCACCCTTGCGAGTAAGGTCCGTAAGAGGCTTAGCGACGACCGAGAAGTTGGCAATAAATCTCCTGTAATAGTTAGCGAACCCCAAAAAACACTGTAGCGCCTTCAGGGAGGCAGGTTGGACCCATTCCGCCACAGCCTGAACCTTGGCAGGGTCCATGCGGAATTCATGAGGAGTGAGGATTTGACCTAAAAATGGTATCTCCTGTACCCCAAACACACATTTTTTGGTCTTCGCAAACAGATTATTTTCCCGGAGGACCTGGAGGACCTTCCTGACATGCTCCACGTGGGAGGACCAGTCCTTGGAAAACACCAGTATGTCATCAAGGTACACTACAAAAAAATTACCCAGGTAATCTCTCAGGATTTCATTAATAAAATTCTGGAAGACGGCAGGGGCATTACACAACCCAAAGGGCATGACCAAGTATTCGAAATGACCTTCGGGTGTATTGAACGCAGTTTTCCACTCATCCCCCTCTTTGATGCGGATAAGGTTATATGCCCCCCGTAGATCGAACTTAGAAAACCATTGGGCCCCCTGAACCTGATTAAAAAGATCCGGAATCAAAGGAAGGGGATACTGGTTCCTTACGGTGACCTTATTCAGGTTCCGATAATCAATGCACGGCCTAAGACCACCATCCTTCTTCCCCACGAAGAAGAAGCCAGCACCTACAGGAGAAGTCGAGGGGCGAATGAAACCCTTGGCCAGGCATTCTTGGATATACTCCCTCATAGCTTCACGTTCAGGACATGAAAGATTAAATATCCTACCCTTAGGAAGCTTGGCACCAGGCACCAAATCGATGGCGCAATCGTAATCTCTATGAGGGGGCAACACCTCGGAGGCCTCCTTAGAAAACACATCAGCGAAGTCCTGAACAAACTCAGGAAGCGTGTTTACCTCCTCCCGGGGAGAAATAGAGTTAACCGAAAGACATGACATCAGGCATTCACTACCCCATTTGGTGAGATCCCCAGTATTCCAATCAAACGTGGGATTATGCAGCTGCAACCAGGGAAGACCTAATACCAGATCGGACGATAATCCCTGCATCACCAGTACAGAGCACTGCTCCAAATGCATGGAGCCAACAAGGAGTTCAAAAACAGGAGTATGCTGAGTAAAATAACCATTAGCAAGAGGAGTGGAGTCGATACCCACTACCGGGATAGGATAAGGCAAATCCATAAAAGGCATTTTTAGAGACATAGCAAATTCCACAGACATGATATTAGCAGATGAGCCAGAATCCACGAAGGCACTGCCCGTGGCAGACCGGCCAGCAAACGAGACCTGAAAGGGAAGCAAAATTTTATTGCGTTTCATATTAACGGGAAATACCTGTGCGCCCAAGTGACCTCCCCGATGATCACTTAGGCGCGGAAGTTTTCCGGCTGTTTATTCTTGCGCCTGGGACAGGTGTTCAGTAGATGCTTGTCGTCCCCACAATAGAAGCAGAGACCATTCTTCCTGCGAAACTCTCTACGTTGTCGAGGGGACATGGAGGCCCCGAGTTGCATAGGTACCTCCGAGTCCTCCGTGGAAGAGCGAGGAGACGGGACCTCGGGGGGAATCGCAGGGAAGTCAGAGGGGAACACATTGAAACGTTCAAGCTGACGTTCCCTGAGACGTCGGTCAAGTCGTACTGCTAGGGCCATAACCTGGTCTAGGTAGTCAGAAGAGGGGTAGCTAACCAGCAGATCCTTCAGGGCGTCAGATAATCCTAACCTAAACTGGCACCTTAGGGCCGGGTCGTTCCACCGAGAAGCTACGCACCACTTCCTAAAATCAGAACAGTATTCCTCAACAGGTCTCCTACCCTGACGTAAGGTCACCAGCTGACTCTCGGCTAAGGCAGTCCTGTCAGTCTCGTCGTAAATGAGTCCGAGGGCAGAGAAAAAAAGATCAACGGAGGAAAGTTCAGGGGCATCAGGAGCCAAGGAGAAAGCCCACTCTTGGGGCCCTTCCTGGAGTCGGGATATAATGATACCCACCCGCTGGTTCTCGGAACCTGAGGAGTGAGGTTTTAGGCGGAAATAAAGTCTGCAACTCTCCCGGAAGGAGAGAAAAGTCTTACGGTCCCCTGAGAACCGGTCAGGTAACTTGAGGTCGGGTTCTAGAGGTGAGGTGAGGGGTACTACTAAGGCAGCGTCACCCTGGTTGACCCTCTGAGCCAGGGCCTGGACCTGTAGGGAGAGGCCCTGCATCTGCTGGGTCAGGGTCTCAAGGGGGTCCATGATAGCGTCAGCGTAGGAGAAATGGTAGACTAGGTATGGGCTTGTTATTATGTAATGGCAGGAAGGAGGTGAAGGGAACAAGTGAGCCCTAATCTACCCACCGCCCTGTCCCTGCCTACTTGCAACGACCCGCCCTAGGCGACGGGGTACAACTTGGCGGCGGTCCCTACGCTGTCTAAGTGCAAGGGAGGACAAACAGGGAACACGCAAGGGAAGGGGCAGTAGCCCACGGAACGCTGCGAGGAAACGGAGCGGTGAATGAGTCAGTTAGGATCAGGATGAAGTGGAGTATACCAACGAGAGCACGGAGCAGGAAGCAAGCCAGGGGCAAAGCGAAGCAGGATAAACGGAACTGAAGCAAGGCAGAAGCACGGCAGAAGCAGGCTGGAGCAAGGCAGCAGTGGGGCCAGGAATCCAAGAAGAATAACAAGCACTGAGGAAGAGAACACGGCAGGTATAAATGGACAGGGGGCGGAGCTAACTCCGACTGACCAGGCCGCGATAGGCTCTCCCACTCCTGAACCTGCCACCCTGGTTGGTGGGAGCCGGTGTCAGTCTAAGAGGTCTGGCCTCAGGTGTCGACTGATTAATCCCGGGAGTATACCCAGACGTAGTACCTGGCAGATCCTTTACAGCTACAGTTGATTCTGCAGCAGCATCGGCGTTTGCAGGTAAGTCGATGTAGCTACTTACCTGCAAACGCTGATGCTGCTGCAGAATCAACTGTAGCCTCTGGTGCCGATGTGGCCGACACGATGCAGGACCTGGGGCAGGAAGTGAGTGATGTCACAGCGTGATCTCTCGAGAACACGGCTGTGTCTGCTCTGCCAGAAGCTGGGCGTTCTGAAGAGAAGTGGATGATACTTCTCGTCAGAACGCCCAGCTAGTAAAAGTAGTAAAAACGCCCCGATGTACGCACATAATACACGCCCACTTGGACTTTTACTGTAAACACGCCCACTTGGACTTTTGCAAGCCTCATTTGCATAAATACAAAAATGGTCATAACTTGGCCAAAAATGCTCGTTTTTTAAAAATAAAAACGTTACGGTAATCTACATTGCAGCGCCTATCTGCTGCAATAGCAGATAGGGGTTGCAAAATCTGGTGACAGAGCCTCTTTAAGAAGGACGTTCCACATTATTAAGCAGGCCACAGGTTTCAAGCAATATGGGAAAGAAAAAGGATCTCTCTGCTGCCGAAAAGCGTTAAATAGTGCAATACCTTGGACAAGGTATGAAAACATTGGATATTTCAAGAAAACGTAAGCGTGATCATCGTACTGTGAAAAGATTTGTGGCTGATTCAGAGCACAGACGTGTTCGTTCAGATAAATAATGAGGAAGGTTTCTGCCAGACAAATTAATAGGATTAGGAGAGCAGCTGCTAAAATCCCATTGCAAAGCAGCAAACAGGTATTTGAAGCCGCTGGTGCCTCTGGAGTCCCGCGAACCTCAAGGTGTAGGATCCTCCAGAGGTTTGCAAGTGTGCATAAAGCTATTATTCGGCCACCCCTAAACAATGCTCACAAGCAGAAACGGTTGCAGTGGGCTCAGAAATACATGAAGACTAATTTTCAAACTGTGTTGTTTACTGATGAGTGCCGTGCAACCCTGGATGGTCCAGATGGATGGAGTAGTGGATGGTTGGTGAATGGCGACGTCGATGTAGCTACTTACCTGCAAACGCTGATGCTGCTGCAGAATCAACTGTAGCCTCTGGTGCCGATGTGTCCTCGCTCGTCCGACACGATGCAGGACCTGGGGCAGGAAGTGAGTGACGTCACAGCGTGATCTCTCGAGAACACGCTGTGTCTGTACACTGCCAGAAGCTGGGTGTTAACGAAGAGAAGTGGATGATGCTGATTCGTCAGCATCATACACTCCCATTCACAACGCCCAGCTAGTAAAAGAAGTAAAAACGCCCAGATGTACGCACATAATACACGCCCAGTTGTACTTTTACTTTAAACACGCCCAGTTGTACTTTAGAAAGCCTCATTTGCATAAATATAAAAATTGTCATAACTTGGCCAAAAATGCTCGTTTTAAAAAAAAACAAAACCTTACTCTTATCTACATTGCAGCGCCGATCTGCTGCAATAGGAGATAGGGGTTGCAAAATCTGGTGACAGAGCCTCTTTAAACTATAATCCTAATGTGGGAAGGCAAAAAAACCTCTAAGAGGCAGTTGCAAAATTGCCTTATATTAGGAGGGGTGAATACTTTTGCCGACTCCAAGTATGACAATAATAATGAATTTCTGGATAAATTACCCATTTCCAGATATCTAGTACAGATAAATTGCGATATTATATATTTTTAGAAAGACATCCAGGTCCCTCTTCAACTCCTTCAGCTAAGGCCCCATGCATTCAACCGTAGATTTCAAACGTAATTACGGACCGTAATTAGGGTTACTAATTACGGACCCATTATTTTCTATGGCCAATGGACACCTTCCCGTATATTTACAGAAAGGTGTCTGGGCCGTAGAAAGCTCACGTAAAAAATAGGACATGTCCAATTTTTTAATTTTAAGGATTGTGCTCCCATACTTTATAATGGGAGCACGGCCCGCAAATGCGGACTACTGTCCGTGGCTAGCTGTAACTGTAATCACAGACTGGGATTACGGCTACGGTCTAATTATTCATCACAACTTCCTGGGGCAAAGAGTTCCATAGTGTCACTGCTCTAACAGTAAAGAATCTCCTTCTATAATGATAAGGAAACCTTCTTTCCTCTAGACATAGTGAATACCCCCTTAGTGGATGCCCCCTTTGTCATGGTTACAAGCCTAGGTTTAAATAGGTTATAAAACAGATCTCTGTACTGTCCATTGCAATATTTGTACATAGTGATATATTTGTCACTGAAGAGAATATGGAGGCTAAAATGCGGCTGCATTACATATCAATGTACATATGCGAATGTCACATAAATAAATTTTCAGCGCAGTCGTTAGACTGGGGAGAAATTCAGAGCTTTTAAACTCCATCTTGGAGGACAGTGCAGCACAGATAAGCTATACATCATTACTTTACAAATCTTTCCGTATTTCACCTAAAACTATTTTAATTTGCTACGGAATTATATTTTAATAAGAATTGATTTTTCCTTCTGCCTTTCACGATTAATTTAATTGACTCTGCATATTAGTAGCTCCTTTGTGTTCTTTTATATTAAATTAGCAGCTGACATTTTGATAGCATTTTCCTTTTCAAATATATTAAGCGAATTTACACTGCCGGAATAATAAATCTGTCATTTTAAACCTTTTTCACCATTTGTAGAAAAAAATTCCTTTCAGACATATGAAGATAGAATTGTATATGTAGGGGATCGCTATCCGGCACGTGCCCTACGTGGCACCTCATCTGCCGGGCAAGCTAGGAATTGTGACTCCCAACCTGCAGCGCTCCATCTACCCGGAGAGAAGCCAGCCGGCATGTTTGGAGCTGTGGCATCCTGTTGCCAATGCGACACCACAGCTCTGTGCTTTGCACTATGTGCGGCTCGGCCGCAGGTTCGAGGCCCGGCTGCAAGAGATGACGTCATAGCTTGGAGACGGTAAAGGGGAACAGCTCCTGGAGTTCCCTGCATGTTCTTAGTCCTGGTGGTGAGTTTCCCGGCATTTTTCCTGTGCCATATGCCATCCGTTAGCCATCCATCTCCCACAGACTTCTATGTTAAAAAAGGTATACGGTTAACGTCTATGTTTCTTTACTGACTGGCTGTGACAGATGCCTCTGACGGATGCTATCCGTCGCCGAAAGACTCCTTTGTTAAAAAACATTTATGTTTAACGTATACATTTTTCTACTGGATGGCTATGATAGATGCTTCTGACGGAAGCTATCTGTCGGCCATCTATCACCTAGAGACTCCTATGCTAAAAAAAAGTATATGTTTAACGTATACATTTAATACGAGACTGTATTAAGTTGGTCTCATGACAAATTGTACAAGACTCTGTTCACATGTGTCAGAGACTCCGTTAGGGGCCTCCGTTGCAGATTCTGTCATTTTTGCAGGACAAAATAGCGCAGCAGGCTGCACTATTTTGTCCTGCAAAACAACGAACACCATGGTGGAAACCCCACGGAACCCATTAACGTTAATAAGTTCCGTTAGGCGTCGTGGGTATCCATCCGTCAGTTCTGTTTTTTCGTTGTTCTGCTCCTATGACGGAAAGAGAGCAATGGAAAACCTGGACACAGATGTGAACAGAGCCTAACTTAATGCGATTCATTAAAAGTCAAGTATGGACATATCTGTATGTACCTTGTACATTGATTTCTATGCTCATACGTATATCCTTCTTAAAGCTGATACGGAACAGATTGTAAATAAAAATACTACAGTACTTACATATATTACACTGCCAGATCTTTAGTAAGGGGTCTTTCATGCTACATAGATGTCTATAGGATCCTTCTGATTTTGATACATACAGAGGTCAAGTAGACTTAATTCGGAATCTACCAGAAAAAAGATTGTGACATACTCCATCGAATGCCACATAACGGAGGTACAGTATATCCAGTGAAATCTAGTAATATCTCCGGAGGCACCATATTACGGCACACATAGTGCCTATAGCTCCATAGTGCGGTTGAGCAAGGACACCATGTGCCTCTATACAGGCTTTGTGCACATGGCTCTACTATGTACATGAGGCCAAAAGCACATAAAAAGTTAAGAATTGCTGAATACAATTTATATTTAACGGATAAAATTAACCATGGGTTATTTTCTATATTTCATACATAAATATGCATGTTGCAGTTGTAATCATAGTAACAATTTGCAATACAACCTGAACGTGTGAACACAGTCCTATAGATTTTAGTAAAGGAATATACTGATGGATTTAGCCTTCAAAGCAATGTTACTGATAACCTGTCTGTGTTATTGAATGGACTAAATAATAACGGATGCCTCCAGTACCAGGAAAAAAGACATCATAAGTAGATAAATGAGATAATTAGAGGAAAGCCCTCTGTTATATTAAAGTATTCATTTGTTCAATCTAGCGCCAAACTGATCACAAGATTTATGTCAGAAACTAATCCCTAAAAGAGTTGCAATCCCAAAATAGAAATAATTAAAACAAATTATTTGCAAATAGATGGCTATTAAACATACTTACTACCAAAATTATAATAAATGGTACATGGTCAAAGTTTCTCTATTCATTATTAATTATTATAGGGTTGTTGTTTTTTCTTTTATTTGTGTTTATTCTTTTTTTTTGTGCGTTTAGTTTAATTTTACACTAAAAACAGATTCATTTGGCCATAAGGAGCACTTGATATGTACCCAAACGTGGCCTGAATCACGGCCTGATTGCCGCATTGTACAATACGGACAGGATATATACAATATATATGTATTTATATATCTTTTAGGAAGGTAAGCGTATGAGTGTTCAGTCTCACCAAATAAGAATAAAAGAAGACTGCTGGCAAACCCAAAAAATGGGACATTCAAAAACTTTTAACAAAGTATAACTATGATACTATCGGACCGCCACTCCATACAAACTGTCGAAAACGGGGCTCCCCAGTACTCCATGTGCTCGGCTCTTGTTTCCTGAGAGTTACGAAAGCAGCCAAGCAAGTGTTTATTCTCCATCTGGATGTGCTGGCCAGCGGCCACCTTACCAGGCGGGATAGGGGTGGGCCTACATCTATCAGACATTTTATAATTGTCTGTGATGGAAATAAAAAAGTTTTCTGTGCTAGCTTTATTGTCACACTTATCTTGTAAAGGTTTCAAAGGATTACACAGAGACTTCAAAACTAACGAGAATTCCCACCTAGGAAAAGGATGTATTACACTAGGCCTTATCTCGTTAACTGTAGGCCAGGATCACACACGCAGTTGAGGCTTCGTTCACGTCGGCGTTAGGGCTCCCTTCAGGGGTTCCGTCTGAGCTTTCCGTACAGGGAACCCATGAACGGAACCCACACTGAAACAATCGGTTCGCATCGCCATTGATTTCAATGGTGACGGATCCGGAGCAAATGGTTTCCGTTTGTCTCCGTTGTGCAAGGCTCCGTCGGTTTGACAGAAGCAATAACGGTAACGGAAAACATTTGCACCAAATTCGTCACCATTGAACTCAATGGTGATGCAAACGGAAACCTATGGTTTTCATTTGTTTCAGTCAGGGTTCCGTTCATGGGTTCCCCTGACAAAGAGCTGTGACGCAGAACGGAGCCCTGACGCAGATGTGAACGAAGCCTTAGATGCAGTTGTTAGTAAAGTTCTTAGCTCAGTTTTTTTAGCCAAAGCCAGAAGTGGATCCAAAAGACAGGAAAGGTATATAGAAAAGACTGATGTATCTGCTTTCTTTTTATATCCACTCCTGTGTTTGGCTCCAAAAACTTAGCCAAAAACTACATCAAAACTGTGTGTGTGATCCTGGCCTTAACAGACTTCTTGTTTAGAGGACTCTGACATAATTATATGTCAAACTGCTATCTGAACATTCAAGTTAATAGGAGATAAGAATTTATCGAATACTTTTTGTATAAATAATTTTATTTTATTTTTTTTAAAAGGTGAGGAAAACATGCAAAAACAGGTGTCCAGAAGCTTTAGAAATATGTATAATTTAGAAATCTAGATTTACACCAAGGAACCATCTGTAAGAATTTCTATATATGTGCCCAGGGAGTGATAGCTGAAGTGATAGAATTATTCCACCTGTCCTGCCGGCTCACACAGGATGAAATTATCAAATTACCCATTGGTTATGCTATTGCAGGACATGAAGAATAGTCATTTTCCTCTTTGACGTTACACTGTACAGGCTTTCTATCCCGTTAATCTATATATTAGTGGAGTGTTTATGGGAGGAACCCTCATCTAGTCTTTGTAAAAACAGATGTTAGGACATCTAAGCTTAGTAAATGGCTAATTGTAGATATATAGAGAACTGTTCCATCCTCATAAACATAAAGCCATAAATACATCTACAAATAGGTAAGTACCCGGGATACAGAGTACATTATTGCATGTGAAATATATATATATACAGTATATTAGACTTTGATATTGTCTTCCTTTAAAATGAGATGTGATAAAAAAATATTTAGCTTACTATGTTTTTTCTTTTTTAACGTATGACTGGCAGTATAGGCCAGTGTGTAATATATGGGGTTATCTCTATTAGGCCTTATGCAGACGAGCGTATTTCATGTCCGTGTGCTGTCTGTTTTTTTCTCGGACAGCACATGGACCTATGAAATTCAATGGGGCTATTCAGACATGCAGTGTTTTTCACGCAGCGTGTGTCCGTTGCATGAAACTCACTGCGTGTCCTAGTTTGATGCATTTTTGTGCACCACGCACCCATTGAAGTCAATGGGTGCGTGAAAATCACGGACAGCACATGGATATCTGCTGTGTGTTGTCCGTGATTCACGCACCAGTTGCTAAAGAAAAGCAGAGAAAAAAAGAAAGCAATAAATACAAAAATGTGCACCAACACTGACATCAAAAACTGATGCCACACGGAACATACATTGATGGCACATGGAGCTGCAACGCAGGAAAAACGCTGTGTTTTTCACCCGCACAAAACGGACACGCTCGTGTGAATCTTACCTTAAGGATATATTGTTGCCTAATCATTTTAATTTAGATTTTTGGTCCCACCAAGACAAACTGATTGTTGGGAATTTGTTTTTGGTAGCCTCTAAAATCAGCTATCGGAAAGGTAATGAACTATTAATGGGTGCATATTGATTTTAATGAACCTGCATTGTTTCTATGAGTACATTTAGGGTAAATTCACACACGGTGGATTTGTTGCAGACATTTCTGTGAGTGTCCATTAAATTCAAGCACAGACTGCAGAAACGACACCATTAAAATGTATGGAAAAGATTTTCAGTCACAGAAATTTCTGCAACAAATCTGCCGCATGTGAACATGCCCTTTGAGGAAGGTTTGACATGCTGAAACGCTCGTCGACGAGGACACCGGGCAGCCACATACAGCACCCATAGGTAAGCAACCATCACCATTGAGCTACATTGAAATGATTTGTTAACCAGGCAGGGACAATTATAGTCTCTTTACCACTATTTTCATTTGCCATCTATGGATTTAACCTATGGACACATGTTCTATTAGTATATTTATAACTCTTAAACATACAATACATCCAGATAGCAGAGTGCCATGTACAGTATACATGGTTTTATAGTCCTTAAAGGACGGGTGTCGCGAAAAAAATGTTTTTATATCAATTTGATTTTAGTCTGTTATTAAAATACATTTTATTGATTTGGGTGTTTGTGCGGATCCCACCTCTGGCGCCCTGTGTTGCGGCTGAAGCAGGTGAATTCCGACCATAAAGAAGGGGACAGTGTAGCTGGCTGAGCTACGCTGTTTCCGTAAGTCCCCGTAAGTTTCCGTAAGTCCCTTAGAACTGAATAGTAGTTACGGAAACAGCGTAGCTCACAGGCTACGCTGCTTCCATAACTGCCATTCACTGCTATAGGACTTACGAAAACAGCATAGCTCGACGAGCTGCGCTGTTTCCTTCTTTATGGTCGGAATTCACGGGCTTCAGCAGTTTTCGTAACTCCCGACCATAAAGTCAGGAAGTGGCCAGGAGGCAGCGAGAGCAGAAGAAGGTAGTACAGGGTTAGGGGGCCCCGTTCTAGAAATACGTGTGGGTTCCAGAGGTGGAACCCACATCTATCTGACATTCATGAATGTCCTTCGTGGGAAAACCCCTTTAACATATACTTCAGGAACTTTTCCCAGCGTATACATCAAATGTTCGGCATTAACATAGTGCGCACAGAGCCTAACCTGTAAGGACTTAATTTTTTTAATTTTTCCGTTTTTCTTGAGCAGTTCTAATTTTTTTATTTTATGTTTATATTCATTATATAGTTATTTTGTTTTGATTAATAGTTACTTTTATTTTCATTTTTTGCACGGCTCATTACTGAAAATTATATAACTTTTCATTATATAATGAAAAGATACCCCTTTTGTCAAGAAGCACATCATTTAAAGAGGCTCTGTCACCAGATTATCAAATCCCTATCTCCTATTGAATGTGATCGGCACTGCAATGTAGATAACAGCAAAGTTGTTTTTTTTTAAAAAAAACTATCATTTTTGCCCAAGTTATGAGCAATTTTATATTTATGCAAATGAGCTTTTCAATGGACAACTGGGCGTGTTTTCTCGTATTACCAACTGGGCGTGTATTGTGTTTTTACCAACTGGGCGTTGTGAATAGAAGTGTATCACGCTGACAAATCAGCATCATACACTTCTCATCGTTCCCACCCTGCTTCTTTCACTAAAGACACACAGCGTGACGTCACCCACAGGTCCTTCAACCTTGTCGTCGGAAGAGAGAAGACACCACAGCTCCAGGCGTCCAAAAGGTTAATATGCTCGTCTCTAGGGAATTTACTATGCTTACCTGCACATGGTGATGCTGCTGCAAATTCAACTGTACGCCTGGAGCTGTGGTGTCTTCTCTCTTCCGACGCCAAGGTTGAAGGACCTGTGGGTGATGTCACGCTGTGTCTGCAGTGAAAGAAGCTGGCTGGGAATGATGACGTCACCAACAGGTCCTTCAACCTTGGCGTCGGAAGAGAGAAGACACCACAGCTCCAGGCGTACAGTTGAATTTGCAGCAGCATCACCATGTGCAGGTAAGCATAGTAAACTCCCTAGAGACGAGCATATTAACCTTTTGGACGCCTGGAGTTGTGGTGTCTTCTCTCTTCCGAAGACAAGGTTGAAGGACCTGTGGGTGACGTCACGCTGTGTGTCTTTAGTGAAAGAAGCTGGGTGGGAA
Organism: Rhinoderma darwinii; assembly: GCF_050947455.1. Taxonomy (NCBI): domain Eukaryota; kingdom Metazoa; phylum Chordata; class Amphibia; order Anura; family Rhinodermatidae; genus Rhinoderma; species Rhinoderma darwinii. The sequence goes on from NC_134696.1 coordinate 28,573,910, forward strand.
CGATGAGAAGTCGATGATGCTGATTTGTCAGCGTCATACACTTCTATTCACAACGCCCAGTTGGTAAAAACACAATACACGCCCAGTTGGTAAAAACACAATACACGCCCAGTTGGTAATACGAGAAAACACGCCCAGTTGTCCATTGAGAAGCTCATTTGCATAAATATAAAATTGCTAATAACTTGGGCAAAAATGATCGTTTTTTTAAAAAAAAACACTTTGCTGTTATCTACATTACAGCGCCGATCACATTCAATAGGAGATAGGGATTTGATAATCTGGTGACAGAGCCTCTTTAAACCCAGTTCACATAGGGCAGTTTAATACCGGTTTTTGTTTTGTTGGGTTTTATTTTATACCAAAGCCAAGAATGGATCCTATAGAGAGGAAAGGTATAAAGGAAAGATTTATACTTCTCTTTTTTTATATCCATGTTTTTATTAAGGTAAGTTACAGAAAGTAGAGAATTTGAAGAAAAAGAGAGTAAATATATATATACTCCAGCAGTCAGCATCTCCTTTGTGATTTTACAGGCTCAGTATTCATCTAACTGTATTATTTCAGGCTTTCCCAGCATCCATTTATGGATTTTATTCTCATTTTACCACAGAAAGTACAATCAGGCTGAAATTATGAGGTGGAAAACTGAGTGAAAAACAATAACATAACACGGTTAAGGAATAATAAAATAAAGTCATACGTTTTTGAAATCGACAATATAACAGGAGGTCTCTTTAACCTTTTTAGGGTATTTTCACACGCACTGTTTTCAGGCGTAATTCGGGCATTTTATGCCTCGAGTTACGTCTGAAAAAAACGGCTCCATGGGTTTTACAATGTTCTGTTCCCATGAGGTGTCATTTTACGCGTCACTGTCAAAAGACTGTCAAAAGACTGTCAAAAGACGTCGCTGTCAAAAGACGTCTACGTCAAAGAAGTGCATGTCACTTCTTGGGACGTTTTTGGAGCCGTTTTTCATTGACTCCATTGAAAACAGCTCCAATAACGTCCGTAAAATACGCCGCGAAAAACGCGAGTACTTGCAAAAATGTCTGAAATTCAGGCGTTGTTTTCAGGCGAAAACAGTTCCGTAATTTCAGACGTATTTTGCTACTGCGTGTGAACATACCCTTATAGTCATATTTAATAGGTTTATAGATGGAATTAATATAGATATTATCATCATGTTTCTCATGTTTTTACAGATATTTTGATAAAATGGACATTAAATATTGGAATATTCTGTCAGCCATCCTAAGTCGTGTAATTTTAACAGTGCACGGGTTCCTCCTGGTATGGCAAGTGGTAGAAGTAAAGAAGAGCACTTATTACTGGATGCTGCTCATTGGCCTTCTGCTTTTATATTTGGAAATTCCTGTCATAACCAGGAAAGGAGAATGGAAATGGTAATAAAATGTTTTTCTTTTTTTCAGATGAAATAGATTAAATGTACAATCAAGCAAAACGAGATGAAGTGTAATCCACATTTAAAATAATTGTATTGGATAGAAAAATCATGGCGGCTTTCTTCCAGATACAGCGCCCCCTTTTTCATGGGTTGTGTCTGGTATTGCAGCTTCATTGAAGTGAATGGGGATGAGATGCAATACCACACTCAACCTGTGCAATTGTTTTAGGAAGAAAGTAGCTAATCTTATACAACTCCTTTAATACACAAACTGGTCACATCCACAATTCATTCAGCAGATGTCCCAAACCAGCATGCGCCATCATTGCTTTGCCTCTAGTGGGGAATAATTCTATAAAACATGAACCGTACATAGCACCATGAGCCTCTGTGCAGACCTTTACTTTGTAAATCAATTACTTTACGTATTTTGTGTTGATTTTGAGTTAAATTTTGTTATACTGTTTCAATGAATTTTTGTTTAGATGCAAGAATATTATTGTTGACAATGTGTAGTAGATATGATGTATGTAGGATAATTGACCTAGAAGACTGAGAATGTAAAACCTAAGAGGACTGCTTCTACAAAATACAGAGCCCAAAATTCAGTGTCATGTAATACAATGTTTAAGACTTCGTTCACATCTGCGTTGGTGTCCCGTTCTGACGTTCCGTCTGAGCTTTCCGTCAGAACGGGACCCTGAACGGACACAAACTGACACAAACGGAAACCAGAGGTTCCCGTTTCCATCACCATTGATTTCAATGGTGACGGATCCGGTGCCCATGGGTTCCATTTGTCTCTGTTGTGGACCGGACCCGGGTTTTGCCAGAACGGGACGGGACCCCAACGCAGATGTGAATGAAGCCTTACATCTATTATCTATTCATTTACTTTCTCATAATGTTTTTTTTTTGTTTCATGTTTTTGAGCGTTTTACGGCATGTTGTGAATGGCAGAAGGCTGTTAGGCCCTATTCACACAAACGTGTTAAACGTCCGTGTGACGGCCGTTGAAACAACGGCCGTCACACGGACCTATATAATTCAATATGGCCATTCACACGGCCGTTGTTTCAACTGACCGTGTAAAGGGTCCATTACAAAATAGGACATGTCCTATTTTTTCATTCTTTACGCATCCTTCCATAGACTCTAGTCTATGGGGGATGTGTGATATCGCACAGAGCACGGATGCATCTCAGACGTGAAAAACGCGAGTTTTTCATATTCGAGATGCGCAACGCCCCTCTGAATCTAGCCTAATACTGTGAACCGCCGCTACAAGTGTGTTCGCAATTCACAGTACACAGCAGTAAGGGGAAGCAGCGGGAATAAAGGGGAAGAAACATATACAAATGGTTACTCTCAGTTTTATTATAGTGTTGCCTTTATTAATTAGGTTTAGCCCCATGATGTTTCTCTACCTAACTTCTGCCATTCCCTCTGTGTTCTTGCTGGAACTTAACTTTCTCCAAATGAGGACATTAATGATCAACTCAACAAATGCTGATTATGGAAATCAGGTATGTCTATGGAATATCTCATATTAATACATGCAAATTCAAATAAAACAGTTTCAAATTATATATTTTACATGTACACGTATATTTCACTACCAGCACCTCTCAGGGTGGATGACACTGGAGTAAGTAGTACGAAGAAAATAACCCTAACATAATGCCAAAAATCATTACTATATATTTCTATACAAATATATATATATATATATATATATATATATATATATATATATATATATAAACATTATCATGACATATTCAGTTTTTTTTGTAAATAGCCTTATATTTGACGAGCTACATAGTTACATAGCTGATAAGGTTGAAAAAAGACACAGGTCCATCAAATCCAACCTATAATCCTACCGTGTTAATCCAGAGGAAGGCAAAACCCCCATGAGGTTAATGCCAATTGCCTCATTAGTAGAAAATTGCCTTGATTATACAATTATACAAGGTATAATTTTAATGACAAGTTCATTAAAATTATCCAGAGTTCATAAACTTGATATTGCTCAAACATATCCCACCATGGTATAAAGTCTTCTTCCACGATCCTTCCCTACTAGAGGTCAGGAAATGGTTAGATGTCCCTCAGATCATCAGTGTTGGTGATCTTCTGCCTATGGCTGTACTTACATGCAGTCAAATAATGCAAATAACAGTAAAAAAAATTCTGTCATCTCAAAAATAAAAAGGAAATCCTTTTTAGAGTATTGTTCACCAGTAGTATCGATGCAGTCATTGCGGCAGTAATATTTTAGATTATATAGTGCACAGAAGACGTATATGTTCATAAAGTTTGAAAAACCCCAAAAATAAATAAATTGCCTTTTATTCTTTTTGCACTTTGTACCATCATTTCAATGGTTGGAATCACTGGAGCAGGTCATGATCTTGGTACTAGTTATAGGGTGTTGGCTGATTCCAAAAGGAGAGATGAACAGAGACCAGTTGTCTCAACTACTGCTAATCTACATTGGTTTAGGAGCAGATATTCTAGATATCCTACTGCTAATCAAGGAACCATCTGTGGAAACCAACTGGAATGTGACCATTGTGGCTCTTTGTCTCTTCAGTTGGGCAACCTTACAGTTCACATTAGTCCTAACACAATTGGATTCATCACCCTCTCAAGAAGCACAGAATGAAGAGGAGCCACAGTCAACACCTGGCGAGAAAAAGGGCTGTTCTTCCTCTTGTTGCACAAGTGATATATGGAGTTTATTAATCGCAGTGGGGATGCAGGATGGACCTTTTCTTATCTTCCGTCTTTATCTGGCAATTAAAGAGAAAGTGTTGAACGAAATGATGATATTCTTCATCTGTAAAAATATGCTGACCGTTTCTTTAGAAATATATAGGATTGTTGTGGTTCACTGTGCAAATAGCAAGCTTACAAATAATTAAATATTAATATATTTGAAAAAAAAACAAAAAATCTTAAATTTGCTTTCTATACAATTTCTTCACAAACTTATTTATCATTTCATTTTCCATTGTCCTAAAAAAGAGGAGAAAATCATACAATAAAAAGCCAGATGTGGGATGTGTGATCAACACATATGGTCCATCGCGCATACTTGTACTACATGCACAATGGTGACATTCAATTTATCACTATGGATGGATAAGGTTTCACCAACAGAGACAATCCATTGTCCAAAGTCCTTTGCCAATATTTGAAAACCCTAATGGAGATCTCAAAGAACTCACTGGTGGCACAAGTGGTAAACACCATGAGTCTAGTGTTTATTACATTAATAAAATAAATTTCCTGAAAGTCATACTCTAAAGCCAACTGTATATACTTTGTCTAAAACTAAATTCAGAATTTTCATGATCGTCTATTAATACTTAATTATTATGCTAAAGAGCAGGCTTTATGCTGGAAGGCGCCCTGTGCAGTACCATCTTTTAGCACCTCCTTCCCTCCATATGTTGTACTGTCAAACAGTGTACATAAAACCATACCAAACATATTTTTGTAGGGTGGCAATGCGGCTTAAGCAGGAGATTATATTTGCAGTGTATGGTGCCCAAATAGTGTCATACATTGGCCAAATAACACATTATACAGTAGCTAAATAAGAATGCTATACAGTACAGTGCCACCACCACCATACACTGCATATATAATCTCCTGCACAGTGCTTAATCAAAATTACCACCCTATAAAAATACCACCCAACATGTAATGATCAAATAATGTCTACATACATAAAGTAATATAATAACAATGCTGTGTAATGTCTAAAATAAAAATACTATACAATAAAAATTAAGCTTTATGGTGCTCACTAGACTTGGGTGCCAGGCCATCTCTGAGGCTCCCTTCATCAGGGATAGGAAGCATGCGTCTTCAACACTGCACTAGACTAGATAATACAGAGGAGTTGATAGGGGAAAATTATGGAAATATGTGCCCCAGGTCAGGGGCGGACATGCCATTGGTGCAACCTGCGCAGCTGCTCAGGTGCCCAGTAGGTAATGGAGCCAACTGTCACCCTAAAACACCCATCCTCTGTATAATAGATTGCATTTAAATGCCTGTGCTAATAAACTTTATGGTTAACAATTAGAGAGACATTGGCATGGATTGTTAGGGAGACTTAAGTGGGTGATGTATGATCAGATATTAGAGAGAAAGGGGCCCATATAGTTTTCCTGTACAGGGGCCCTTCTGTCTGCCCCTGACCAAGGTGATTGGTGCCGGGGTGGGCGGCTTACAAGCCACTCTGCCTTTGCCAGGGTATTCAAACAGAATGGCTGCCCCGGGTGAAGGAAAGTCTAGCTACACCACTGAGACTTTATTGGGTAGCCACATTTTCTACTAGTCATGCCAGTCGGTAGTTCTAATTATTGTTACATTACTCAAACCATAGAAATCAATCTCTGAGAATGCAAAACTAATTCTGAATGCTACACTTCCTTTACAATAATATACTTTATTAGTAATTCAGTTTGTTACAAAAGGGCGATAACATCTTTTAACCGCACTGATCTGTATCTTTTCCTGAAACATTATCTTTCACTGTCTTGTAAAGTATCTCTGTACTGATATAATTGCTGTAAAGTGATATAAGCAAAGAGAATAAAGCTGTTGTTAAAATACAAAATTAGCTCAGACCTTACAATCTGAACTATGTGTTTTAATGGAGCACCTATACTACCACAACCTAGAGTCTCTCCAGCAGAACAAAAAAAATTGTTGTTTTTCACTAAATCATTTTATTAATCATATAAAAACTACAATCCTAAGTATAAAATACACAGAAGGACAAGTTAAAAACCTCGGAGAGGTGGGAGTTAGCACAGGGCCCAATGAAAAATATGACGATGTAACTATACATTACTGCAGGGACAGACCACACAAGTATATGATGATAGTCAAGAATAATAGGGAGCATTAAATAAATGCACAATGGTAAACATAATATCATAATTGGTACCATAGGCCCCTGACCTGCCATAGACATAGTGCCAATAGGCCCCCTCCAGGATTAAGCATGGGTGTGAAACGTGTGTCGAAGTTTGAGGTGGATGGCACAGCCTGTGGTGGATGGCACAGTCCTGTCAAAAAGAGGGATCCCAACAGATAAGTTTTTTTTCTTTTACAATGGAAGTTAATTGTAGGTGTATTTAAATATATAGGTCACATTTGCACATTACACATTTTGATCCATCTGATGATCAAGGCAACAAAAAATTAAAAAAATCATATAGTTGAAACTTTCTTTCCTTTGAGGCTATGTTCACATCTGCGTTGTGTTATTCCGTTGTTCTGCTCCGTCAAAGGAGCAGAACAAGGTAATAACGGAAGCAACGGTTCTGTTGCACAACGGATACCATCGGCGACCAACTCTTAATGGGTTCCGTCGAGGTGTCTGTGGTTTTACCAGAGACAATAGCGCAGCATGCTGCACTATTGTGTCCAATAATCTCCGGTAATCCTGGCCGGATCGGTGATGGAGGCCCCTAACGGAGCCTCCAACGCAGATGTGAATGAGGCCTTACATGTACTTCAACTATATGTCCCAAATGTGATGTAAACAAACACAGTGGCATGTAAAGAGAATGTATCACCTATTTTATTTATACTAAAACCAAATATTGATACATATTATTTTTTTCTAATCTGTTTGTATTTTTTTATCGTATATTTTGTTTATTCTTCGCATGATTATGGGGATGGTGATCTTGCCTGAGCTCTGCTCTGTGAACGGTAGTTCTGAGATTTGCTCTACAGCTGTCACATTGACATAACAAACCTCAGAATACAACAAAAATTGTGGCCTGTTCCATCACATGCTGTATTATGGGGGTATGCTAGCCTAGAAGCATTCGAGGCATTGAGGCGCTATACGCAGCACATGAAGTGCATATGGCTCCACCATACGGAATTATAGGAACTCCGTGTGCCGCTATATGGGCTCCGTGCACACAGCTTTTCCATGTCCATCAGGCTTTATCAATGTTTTGCAAATATTATTTTTATTAATATAGTAAGAAATAAATGTAAAAACATTTGAAAAATATGGTAGTAACCATTTCTGTTTATATTGTGCAGTTCTGAGTTATAAAGAAAAATATTTCAGAAAAAGGAACCTCCAGTGACTTGATAACGTGACATTTTCGGCTTATCACAGTGCAGGGTGTGTTTCATACTGGAAATGTTTTTTATTTGTTTGCTCCATTAACCCAGTGGGCTGGAGCACATCAACAATTGAAGAGCACCGAGTAAACGTCAGAACTTGGAAGAAGCCTCTGCAAAATACACTGATTCCTCACATACTGTATAAGGTTTATTTGGAACAGGTAAGATTTACATTGACTTATTTTTATGACACATATTTAACATTAGGCATTTTCATGCTTGCCTCTAATATACACAAGCACGATCTACAATGAAATACATTAAAATGACTAAGACTGAATTCTCACAAATCTTTCACTGTTAGTATTAATATCATTCAATGCCATTTGGATTGTTATAGGGCATAAATCCCACGTGTCCCTCTTTTAAAGAGTCCTTGCTTTTTACCTTGATTTTTTTTTTTTTTTGCATATCCAGTATATTATATTATCTCATGATTTATTGCTATTTGGTCATATACATATTGCATATGTAGCTGACTTTTTATGGCAATATTTAAATGAAGGGCTGCTGATGAAAAAGTCTGTATCAAGTGATTGAAACACTCCAGCTTTCCTCATCATACTGCCAGGCTACACATAGATATGCAATACGTTGTTCTTCTTTATAGTAACATTTACTTTCTAATATATTCATCTTGGCTTTTATGAGCCCATTAGCTGTTTTCTCAATTTATTGCTTAGTGCCTGGTGAATGAAAGAATGAATAAATAAATGAGAGCGTCTGCCGCATGACATATCACACAGAGAAGGAAAGGAAAGAATTGTTATCTCTAATTGATTTATTACTACGTTTTTCTGTAGGTAAAAGGATGTACTGGTCCCTATGGTAAGTTGGTCATCACATAGTATTGTACTGCACTGTAAGCAAGAGTCATGCATGTCAAAGTTTATGACACATATGCCAAGTGTATTGTTAGCTGCATAAAAAATATATATATTTGAGATGCAATCCAGGCAAACATTGAAAAATCTTTGGTCAGAGTCGTTGATCTCCCTTTGCCCCCAAAGATTCACTTTAGCCGTCTTCTACTAGGCTGCGAATGAAGGCTGTGCTACTACAATGAAGAAAATATGCAGCAACAGTAAATAACAATGTGAAGGTAAGGAAGATATAAACACTATGTGATGGCTGATTTTTTATTTTTGGAACTGGAACCTTTCTTTGAATAATTATTTTATTTTAAGCAGCATTTTAAGTTTGGGACTAAGGGTATGTTCACACACACAAGTAAAAACGGCTGAAAATTACAGAGCTGAAAACATTTTTTGAGGCGTTTTTTCTAGACGATTTTGGAGCTGTTATTCAATTGACACAATGAAAAACAGCTCCAAAAACGGCTCAAGAAGTGACATGGTCCTTTTTACAAAACGCTTTTTTACGCGCCGTTTTTTAAAACGCTGGTGTAAAAAAACCGCCCCGTCTGAACGAAACGCCGCTGTAACGAACCTCACTATTGTAAGTAGATTCAGCAGCAATGCATATTTATTTATATATAGTGTTTAAGGTGGCATTGGTGTTCGTAGACTGCTGTCGCCATTTTCTTGTGTATTATTTTGCAGGTAAAAAGTAAAAACACACCCAGTTGTCTATTAAGAAACTAATTAGCATAAATCTAAAATTGCTCATAACTTGCTGAAAAATGATCGTTTTTCAAAATAAAAACCACTGCTGTTATCTACATTACAGCGCCGATCACATTATGTAGGAGATAGGGCACTTATAATCTGGTGACAGAGTCTCTTTAACTCATCTAAAATACAGAACTCTTATAGGATTGGATCAATTTGATATGTAATATTTCATTACACAGAACATTTCATTATATGTTTTATCATGTTTGCATGGTTTGGGGCTTTTATTGACTCTGTATGTTATGACTGGTGTTGATATTAAAGGAGTTGTCCCAAGTGGACAATTCCTTTTCAAATGTAACAACCCCCCCCCCCCCAGTGAACAGCTGATTGTCGTGGTCCGGCTGCTGAAAGCCCCCAGCAATCAGCTGTTATAAGTGGGGGGAGAAGCTGTGTGCGGTGTGTTCCTTGTGCGAATGAGCAACCTTGCAATGCACCTGGAGGTGTGCCTTATGACCCTGGGAAAGTGGGTCTGAATTGTTAATAAAGTCAAGTAGTAACTTTACCAAAAATACTGTTTATAATGCACTGCTGATATTTTTCTTAAAGTGGCATACCCCTTTAAGTATATTAGATACTGATAATTTATCCTTATTGGGAAATATAGATGTAGGAGGTACTAGTTTCAATCTGTGCAACACGCTGGCTTTATCAGTAGTTACGATATTATACCAATACAGTGACATCTAGTGAAAACTAGATGAAAGGCCTTCGAGGAGATTTACATACATTGGTTTCAATGCAATAACCCAAAGTGTTTCCTTAAGAAGACAATGCTCCACAGATGAGTTACTACTACAGATAAGGAAGGATAGTACAAACCAGCAAAACGGTTTGTGACCACATGAACATACACATACCTCCCAACCCTCCCTGATCCAGCGGGACAGTCCCAGATTTCGGGCAGTGTCCCCCTATCCCGGGCAGCCGGTGGAATGTCTCAGTTTCAACTGTTCCTCAGATCGCAGATAAAGTTGAGTATAATGGTGCAGCAGGGAGCCGTCAGCTCCCTGCTCACCATTCACTGTGTAACACCAGCTGTGAGCGGCTCGACTCTATGGAGCGACCTCATCATGCCTGTCTGCGCCGAGCCACGCACAGCACGGACCGGTGGAGCAGAGCGATCTCCTCCACTTGTCATGGGAACGAGGATAGGTGAGTATTTATTTTTTTATTTTTTTTATTAGGCACTATAGGGGCATTATACAAGGTATGGGGGGGGGGGCAGCTATAGGGGCATTATATTGTATGGGGAAACTATGTGGGAATTATACTGTATGGGGCAGCTATGGGAGCATTATACTGTGTGGGGCAGCTATGGAAGAATTACACTGTGTGGGGCAGCTATTGGGGCATTACACTGTATGGGGCAACTATGGGGGCATTATACTGTGTGGGGCATCTATTGGGGCATTACACTGTATAGGGGCAGCTATGGGGCATTATAGTGTGTGGGTCATTATACTGTGTAGAAGGCACTAAAGGGGCATTATACTATGTGGGGGCACTATACTGTATTGGCGCCACTATAGAGGCATTATACTGAGTGGAATCTACTATATGGGGCATTATACTGTATGGTGGGCACTATACAGTGTGTGGGAGGCAGATAATAATATAAGACATAATACTGTGTGTGTGGCAGATATGAGGGGGAATTAAAATGTGTGGAGGGCAGCTATGGGGGCATTAAACGGTGTTGGAGGCATTATGGAGCATTATACTGTGTGGGTGGCACTATGGCGGCATTATTATAGTGTGGAGGCCACTAGGGGGGAATTATACTGTGGAGGCCACTAGGGGGCATTATCCCGTGTGGGCTGAATTGGGTATTTATAGGCGGGGATAGGGCGGGCTAGAGGTGTGGCTTAACGGGCTCCGCATCTCTTGTCCCTCGTTGCAATACTTAAAAGTTGGGAGGTATGCATACGAGCCTAGAGCACAGAGCACCTAACTTTATGTGGAACCAAAAAATTGTAATATTGGTAGGTAAAATCCACTATATCTTTTCAAACTATTTGGTTGCTCTTACTCTATTTCTCGATTTACTCTATGTCTATTACATACTTGCATCTTAAGTTATTAGAAGTGTAGGTAGTTTTTCCATCTCAGACATTTATGGCATATTGTAATGGCAGGAAGGAGGTGAAGGGAAAGTGAGCCCTAATCTACCCACCGCCCTGTCCCTGCCTACTTGCAACGACCCGCCCTAGGCGACGAGGTACAACTGGGCGGCGGTCCCTACGCTGGCTAAGTGCACAGGAAGACAAAACAGGGAACACGCAAGGGAAGGGGCAGTAGCCACGGAACGCCACGAGGAAACGGGGCGGCGAACGAACAGTCAGGACCAGGACGAAGTGAGTACACCCGAGCAGGTACGGAGACAGAAGCAAGCCAGGGCAAGCAAGCAGGTCAAGCAGAACTGCCGCAAGGCAGAAGCACGGCAGAAGCAGGCTGGAGCAAGCAGCAGTGGGGCCAGGAATCCAAAAGAATTACAAGCACTGAGGGAGAGCACAGGGCAGGTAATAAAGGGCAGGGGGCGGAGCTAACTCCGAGAGACCAGGCCGCGATAGGCTCTCCCACTCCTGAGCCTGCCACCCTGGTTGGTGGGAGATGGTGTCAGTCGAGCAGGTCTGGCCTCAGGTGTGGATTGATTAATCCCAGGAGTATAGCTAGATGAAGTACCTGGCAGATCCCTAACAGTACTCCCCCTTTTATGAGGGGCCACCGGACCCTTACTAAGGGGACCCGGTTTAGTGGGGAAGAGGAGGTGGAACCTCCTGATCAATACCCCAGCGTGAACATCACGGGCAGGTACCCAAGTCCTCTCCTCCGGCCCGTATCCTCTCCAATGGACCAGGTACTGGAGGGAGCCCTGGACCATCCTACTGTCCATAATCTTGGCCACCTCGAATTCCACCCCCTCAGGGGTGAGAACGGGAACAGGAGGTATCCTCGAGGGGGACCAGGACGGGGAGCAGCGTTTAAGGAGGGAGGCATGGAAGACGTCATGTATGCGAAAGGATGGGGGGAGCTCCAGACGGAAGGATACAGGGTTGAGGACTTCAATGATCTTATAAGGTCCAATAAATCGGGGAGCAAACTTCCTGGACGGGACCTTAAGGCGCAAGTTCCTGGACGACAACCAGACCAAATCCCCGACGACAAACCGGGGGTTAGCAGAACGTCTACTATCCGCCTGAATCTTTTGTGCGCTCTGGGACGCCTCTAGGTTCTTCTGAACCTGGGCCCAGACAGTGCACAGTTCCCGATGAACCTCCTCTACCTCAGGATTATTGGAACAACCAGGGGAGACGGAGGAGAACCTTGGGTTAAACCCGAAATTACAGAAAAACGGGGAGACCCCTGACGAGTTACTGACCCGGTTATTCAGGGAAAATTCAGCAAGGGGAAGGAATGAGACCCAATCGAATTGACAGTCAGAGATGAAACACCTTAAATATTGTTCCAGGGATTGGTTGGTCCTTTCCGTTTGGCCATTAGTTTCGGGATGGAAGGCGGAGGAGAAGGACAGATCAATCTCCAACTTTTTACAAAAAGCTCTCCAAAATAAGGAAACAAATTGTACCCCTCTGTCAGAAACGATATTGACTGGGGCCCCATGGAGACGCAGGATGTGTTTCACAAACAAAGAAGCTAACGTCTTGGCGTTAGGTAGCTTCTTAAGGGGCACAAAGTGGCACATCTTGCTGAAGCGGTCGACTACCACCCACACCACCGACTTGCCCTGAGATGGAGGCAAATCGGTGATAAAATCCATGGAGATATGGGTCCAAGGTCTCTGGGGAATGGGCAAGGAACGTAGTAGGCCCGCAGGTCGGGACCTAGGGGTTTTGGACCTAGCGCAAACCTCACAAGCGGCGACGTAAGCCCTAACATCTTTAGGCAACCCAGGCCACCAATAGTTTCTGGTAATGAGGTGTTTGGTGCCCAAGATGCCAGGATGACCAGATAGAGCGGAGTCATGGTTTTCCCTGAGTACCCTCAGCCGGTATTGCAGGGGAACAAACAGTTTGTCCCCAGGGACGTTCCCGGGAGCTGCACCCTGATCAGCCGCGATATCAGAAGCTAAATCAGAATCCGTGGCAGAGACGATTATACCAGGGGGTAAAATACAAGCGGGATCCTTCTCGGAAGGAGGATTGGCCATGAAACTACGTGACAGAGCGTCAGCCTTAATATTCTTGGACCCAGCCCTATAGGTAACCAAGAAATTAAATCTGGTAAAGAATAGTGCCCACCGAGCTTGTCTAGGATTAAGCCTCCGGGCCGATTCTAGGAAAACCAGATTCTTGTGATCCGTAAGGACCGTTACCTGGTGTCTGGCCCCCTCCAGGAAGTGCCGCCACTCCTCAAAAGCCCATTTAATAGCTAGAAGTTCGCGGTTACCAATATCATAGTTACTCTCCGTGGGCGAAAACTTCCTAGAGAAGTAAGCACAGGGGCGGAGATGGGTGAGGGAGCTGGTACCCTGGGACAAGACGGCCCCCACTCCCACCTCGGAAGCGTCAACCTCCACAATAAATGGCTCCTCTTGGTTGGGCTGAATCAGCACGGGGGCCGAGATAAAGCACTTCTTGAGAGTCTCAAAGGCCTGGACGGCCTCAGGGGGCCAATGGAGGACATCGGCACCCTTGCGGGTAAGGTCCGTAAGAGGCTTAGCGACGACCGAGAAGTTGGCAATAAATCTCCTGTAATAGTTGGCGAACCCTAAAAAACACTGTAACGCCTTAAGGGAGGCAGGTTGGACCCATTCCGCCACAGCTTGAACCTTGGCAGGGTCCATGCGGAATTCATGAGGAGTGAGGATTTGCCCTAAAAATGGTATCTCCTGTACCCCAAAGACACATTTTTCAGTCTTAGCAAACAGATTATTCTCCCGAAGGACCTGGAGCACCTTCCTGACATGCTCCACGTGGGAGGACCAGTCCTTGGAAAACACCAGTATGTCATCAAGGTACACAACAAGAAAATTACCCAGGTACTCTCTCAGGATTTCATTAATAAAATTCTGGAAGACAGCAGGGGCATTACACAACCCAAAGGGCATGACCAGGTATTCGAAATGACCCTCGGGTGTGTTGAACGCAGTTTTCCACTCATCCCCCTCTTTGATGCGGATAAGGTTATATGCCCCCCGTAGATCGAACTTAGAAAACCATTGGGCTCCCTGAACCTGATTAAAAAGATCCGGAATCAAAGGAAGTGGGTACTGGTTCCTTACGGTGACCTTATTCAGGTTACGATAATCAATGCACGGCCTAAGACCACCATCCTTCTTCCCCACGAAGAAGAAGCCAGCACCTACAGGAGAAGTCGAGGGGCGAATGAAACCCTTGGCCAGGCATTCTTGGATATACACCCTCATCGCTTCACGTTCAGGACATGAAAGATTAAATATCCTACCCTTAGGAAGCTTGGCACCAGGCACCAAATCGATAGCGCAATCGTAATCTCTATGGGGGGGCAACACCTCGGAGGCCTCCTTAGAAAACACATCGGCGAAGTCCTGAACAAACTCAGGAAGCGTGTTTACCTCCTCCCGGGGAGAAATAGAGTTAACAGAAAGACATGACATAAGACATTCATTACCCCATTTGGTGAGATCCCCAGTATTCCAATCAAATGTGGGATTATGCAACTGCAACCAGGGAAGACCTAATACCAGATCAGACGATAATCCCTGCATCACCAGTACAGAGCACTGCTCCAAATGCATGGAGCCAACCAGGAGTTCAAAAACAGGAGTATGCTGAGTAAAATAACCATCAGCAAGGGGGGTTGAGTCGATTCCTACTACAGGGATGGGATAAGGTAAATCAATACAAGGCATCTTTAGAGACATAGCAAAATCCACAGACATGATATTAGCAGATGAGCCAGAATCCACGAAAGCACTGCCCGTGGCAGACCGGCCAGCAAACGAGACCTGAAAGGGAAGCAAAATTTTATTGCGTTTCACATTAACGGGAAATACCTGTGCGCCCAAGTGACCTCCCCGATGATCACTTAGGCGCGGAAGTTTTCCGGCATCTTATTCTTGCGCCTGGGACAGGTGTTCAGTAGATGCTTGTCGTCCCCACCGTAGAAGCAGAGACCATTCATTCTGCGAAACTCTCTACGTTGTCGAGGGGACATGGAGGCCCCGAGTTGCATAGGTACCTCCGAGTCCTCCGTGGAGGGGCGAGGAGACGGGACCTCGGGGGGAATCGCAGAAAAGTCAGAGGGGAGCACACTGAAGCGTTCTAGCTGACGTTCCCTGAGACGTCGGTCAAGTCGTACTGCTAGGGCCATAACCTGGTCAAGGGAGTCAGGCGAGGGGTAGCTAACCAGCAGATCCTTCAGGGCGTCAGATAATCCTAACCTAAACTGGCACCTTAGGGCCGGATCGTTCCACTGAGAAGCTACGCACCACTTCCTAAAATCAGAACAGTATTCCTCAACCGGTCTCCTACCCTGACGTAAGGTCACCAGCTGACTCTCGGTTAAAGCAGTCCTGTCAGTCTCGTCGTAAATGAGTCCGAGGGCAGAGAAAAAACGATCAACAGAGGAAAGTTCAGGGGCGTCAGGAGCCAAGGAGAAGGCCCACTCTTGGGGCCCTTCCTGGAGTTGGGATATGATGATACCCACCCGCTGGTTCTCGGAACCTGAGGAGTGGGGCTTTAGGCGGAAATACAGTCTGCAACTCTCCCGGAAGGAGAGAAACGTCTTACGGTCCCCTGAAAACCGGTCAGGTAACTTGAGGTCGGGTTCTAGAGGTGAGGTGAGGGGTACTACTAAAGCAGCGTCACCCTGATTGACCCTTTGGGCCAGGGCCTGGACCTGTAGGGAGAGGCCCTGCATCTGCTGGGTCAGGGTCTCAAGGGGGTCCATGATAGCGTCAGCGTAGGAGAAATGGTAGACTAGGTAAGGGCTTGTAATTATGTAATGGCAGGAAGGAGGTGAAGGGAAAGTGAGCCCTAATCTACCCACCGCCCTGTCCCTGCCTACTTGCAACGACCCGCCCTAGGCGACGAGGTACAACTGGGCGGCGGTCCCTACGCTGGCTAAGTGCACAGGAAGACAAACAGGGAACACGCAAGGGAAGGGGCAGTAGCCACGGAACGCCACGAGGAAACGGGGCGGCGAACGAACAGTCAGGACCAGGACGAAGTGAGTACACCCGAGCAGGTACGGAGACAGAAGCAAGCCAGGGCAAGCAAGCAGGTCAAGCAGAACTGCCGCAAGGCAGAAGCACGGCAGAAGCAGGCTGGAGCAAGCAGCAGTGGGGCCAGGAATCCAAAAGAATTACAAGCACTGAGGGAGAGCACAGGGCAGGTAATAAAGGGCAGGGGGCGGAGCTAACTCCGAGAGACCAGGCCGCGATAGGCTCTCCCACTCCTGAGCCTGCCACCCTGGTTGGTGGGAGATGGTGTCAGTCGAGCAGGTCTGGCCTCAGGTGTGGATTGATTAATCCCAGGAGTATAGCTAGATGAAGTACCTGGCAGATCCCTAACACATATACACAGGATATGCCATAAGGCTGGGTTCACACGACCACTTTAACGTCCGTAATCGACGGACGTATTTCGGGCGGAAGTCCCGGACCGAACTCAGTGCAGAGAGCCAGGCTCCTAGCATCATAGTTATATACGACACTAGGAGTCCCTGCCTCTCTGCCGGACAACTGTCCCGTACTGTAATCATGTTTTCAGTACGGGACAGTAGTTCCACGGAGAGTCAGGGACTCCTAGCATCGTACATAACTATGATGCTAGGAGCCCGGCTCCCTGCCGTGTGTTCGGTCCGGGACTTCCGCCCGAAATACGTCCGTCGATTACGGACGTTAAGGTGGTCGTGTGAACCCAGCCTAAATGTTTAATATGTTTGGTTCCTACCTCTTGGACCCCCACCAATCGGAAAAATAGGTGGGAGCACCACCAACGAATGTTGATAAATGTCTATGAAGCGAAAAAAACAAACCTTGTCTGTAAATATATCAGTTTTATATGGTAATAATATCCATTATGTATATCAGTATCCTTTGCGGAATATAAATATGTATATGTAGTTATAGTTTTCTGTTTGTCTTTTCACAGATTACAAGTAAATTGAAGAAATGTTGTGCAAATGCTGGAAGATACTGTCGGCCACTTTCAGTCGTTTATTCTTTGCCTTACATGGAACTATTATGGTATTCCTAGCAGCACATGTGAAGAAGGATTTCTCCTACTTATTTCTTCTGATTGGAATTGTCCTCTTGTTTGTTGAGATGTCTGTAACACTGCAGATGACAGAACATGGAGAATGGAAATGGTAATATGGGCGATTAAATACTTAAGGCTAGGAACACACCAAGATGTTGGTTGTGCAATACCTAGTGAAGAAATGTAGCACAAGTCTCTCATTGAAATGAATGTGCAACTGGTTCACGTTGCAGTCCGCTGCATGAAGCTTTAGGGTATTTTCACACACCCTTTTTACGGATGTAATTTAGGCGTTTTACGCCTCGAATTATGCCCGAAAAAACGGCTCCAAAATTCTTTTTTTTTTTTTTTTTACGCGCCGCTGTCAAAAGACAGCGCGTAAAAAGACGCCCGCCTCAAAGAAGTGCATGTCACTTCTTGGGACGTAATTGGAGCCGTTTTTATTGACTCCAATGAAAACCAGCTCCAATTACGTCCATAAAAGAGGCTGCGAAAAAAGCGTGCACATGTCAAAACGTCTGAAATTCAGGAGCTGTTTTCGCCTGAAAACAGCACCGTAATTTCAGACGTAATTGGCGTTGCCGTGTGAACATACCCTTAGTTGCAGTACTTTCACAATATATGGCTGTCAGAGAGCTAAAACCTTATTTATTATGCCTAGTGTAGTCAAAAATAGGCGTAATTGCCCATAGAAAATATTTACTCTAGATCACTGCTTTACTGTAGTTTTCTAATCTAACTTTAAAAAATTCTGACTGTTGCTAACTCAATTATTTAGAATTAGTTAAAGGAGATGTCTGCTTTGGAAAACCCATTTTCAGATACTCTATTAGGTAATTCTGGGTCAGTAGAGTGGGGTCCCTCATTTGGGACCTCCATTATTTAGTCAGAGTAGAGAATAACTACATTGAGCATCTCTATCTCCAGAGGACCTGACATGTCCCTGTTTTACATGCACAGCCCATTGATTATAGCCTGGATCATGTAATGCTTCATTTCTCTTCTGGTGGCGCTGCAGATAAATTGAACACTTCCTGCCATGTTTTCCATGATAATAGCAGATCACTAAAGACAACCTTGCATCAGATAATTTCGGGGAACCCTTCTAATAAAAATGAATTGCAGAAAACGTACAAGCCGTGTAATTTAATCCTTTATTGTAAAAAGGACTAAAAAGAGATGATGAATTTGTACAAAATAACAAAAGGATTAATTGTTCCTAAAAATCTAGAATTAGATTTAGGAGATAAAGGTAATTTGTTTTTATTTGGAACAAGATGTTCTATGATTTCTCAACAAGAATGTTTTAATTTATATCTGATTAAAGATGGCAAATACATTAATAAGTAGTACCAACATAATAGCTATTTTATGAAAAAAAAAAATAACAGAATGTTCAGTAGTTCATAGTACAATGTGAAATATTTCAACAAGTTTTCTCATATCTTCTGGACCGGAAATTATCTGTGCATACAGTGTCTAAACACCTAAAGGTGTCTTAATGGAAATAGTCTTGCAAAGAAAAGTGAGCTAAAACTCCTTAACAGTGGTGTCAAAGTCTGTGGTCAAATTATATTGTTTGTTGACAATATTGCGACCAGAAGCTTTAGCCACGTGCCACCTTAAAAGCAAATTGTTCTTCTATTACTCTTCCAACCTACATGTATTTGGTCTTGGGTTTTTTTTTAGAACATGTTGGGCTTCCATATTTTGTAAAAAAATAATAGATATATTTAACTTTTTTTAAATATGTAAAAGGAAAAAAGGGAAATAAAAAAAATAAAGCAGGTTTGCTGACACCATACGACTATTACAGATGTTGTTAAGTGCCAGAACACCCCCAAAATTACTCTTATTAGTAAATTAGACCCCTAAGGTATTAGTTTAGTGACATATAAAAGATTTTAGCCCTCTATTTTTTCCCAGACTATTCATTGAGTTCAATGGAAAAAATTAAAACTGCCATTTTCTTTCCAAATATTTGAATTCAGGTGACCTTTTCTGACATCTGGTGCATGCCACCGGGTTAACACACCTGAATACATATTTGGCAACTTCTGCCGACTTAAACGATACCAAATATGTGCACATTTCTTACACGCTGGGTGCAAGGCAGAGCTTACAACAAATGGTGCACAAACTGGCTTTTGGAGAGCAAATTTTCCAAAGCTACTTCCAAAGCGATCTTTGTATATGCGACCAGTGTCGTGGCCAAAGTCGCCGTGTAGCCCCAGCCTAAAACTGAACAATACATCAATATATATGATATGAAAGATCTAAATAAAGAGATAGGTAGAGAGAAATAATAATAAACTTTATTTGTATAACACAAAAAAACGCAATTTAGATAGATATAAATGTATAAAGATATTATAATCATCTATCTATCACACTATCTATCTATCTATCTATCTATCTATCTATCTATCTATCTATCTATCTATCTATCTATCTATCTATCTATCTATCTATCTATCTATCTCATATCTCTCTGTCTGTCGCATATATACTGATATATAGTATAAGTCTAGGCTGGGGCTACACGATGATTTTGGCCACGACACATGTCCCGTGGCCAAAAATAGCTTTGTCCAGTAGCCTACATTGCAAGTAAAATGACTGCGACCACATTCACTTTCATTACTTGCCATGTAGACTACGGAACATAATGATCTTAGGCCATGCGACTTGCGTCGCGGCCAAAGTCGCCGTGTAGCCTCAGCCTAAAACTATACTATATATCAATATATATGCGATACAGAGATAGATAGATACAGAGATAGATAGATAGATAGATAGATAGATAGATAGATAGATAGATAGATAGATAGATAGATAGATAGATAGATAGATAGATAGATAGATAGAGAGTTAGATAGATGCACAGATGATAGATCGATAGATTAGGTAGGTAGATAGATAGATAGATAGATAGATAGATAGATAGATAGATAGATAGATAGATAGATAGATAGATAGATAGATAGATAGATAGACAGACAGACAGACAGACAGACAGACAGACAGACAGACAGACAGATAGATAGATAGATAGATAGATAGATAGATAGATAGATAGATAGATAGATAGAAAGAAATATATTTATTGGAGAAAAAAAGTGTTTGTGTTTTATTACTTACTGTTCTCCCTCCCTGACAGCCTGCCAGGAGAGGGAGAAGTTACAGGGGGGGGGGTCGATTAAGCAAGGAGTGGGGGCGTGAAGGGGGGCAGGGGAGATGCCGCGAGACGGGGGGTGAGGTGCCGCAAGGATGGGAAAGCACCACCGACGGGGAAAATATTGTGGTCATTGTAACAGGTTGTGACAATGATCACATGCTCAGAGACCACACTGATTGGTCTCTGGGTAGAGCTCCATGATTTCAGTTGTCTAGAGACAGCTGTTTCACGGAGCTAAATGCTGCGACAGACCGGAAAAAAGCGTAAATCTGCAGGACGCCCTGGAACGGCCTTGAATAGTTAATTGTGGACCGCCCGGACATTTATAGGCTATGGGCGGTCCGCAAGTGGTTAAAGGGTTTTTCCCATGAGGGACATTTATGACATATCCACAGAATATGTCATAAATGTCAGATAGATGCAGGTCCCACCTCTGGGACCCGAACCTGTCTCTAGAACAGGGCCCCCTAAAACCTGTTCTACCTTTTTCTGCTCCCTCTGCCTCCCCGGCCACTTCCTGACTATATGTTTTGGAGTTACGAAAACAGCGTAGCTCGCTGAGCTACACTGTTTCCGTAACTCCCATAGTAGGGAATGATAGTTACGGAAACAGCTGTCACGTAGGGTTCGTGGTCCCACTGGGCTGTACCGCCTTGGCGGTATGGCAGCTGGCCAACAGGGCGCAGGTCAGTGTCTATAGTTTATATAGGGTACCTGCGGCAGCTCGAACAGTAGCAAGGCAGGCTTGACAGGAACTAGGCAGCAGGTAGACGTAAGGCATGGAGAAGCAGGACAGGCGTGGTATACAGCACGGCTACAGCTAAGCACGGCACTAGATCAGGTTACAGGATACAGGAACAGGGAACACTGGGATCAGGAAACACTAGGGGACCATTTGCAAGACAGACTTGGAATACAACAACAAAGCTCAGGTGTGGGAGGATGGGGCTGGGACATTCTTATAGCCCAGGGTGCTCTGGAGCAATTAGCTCAATCCCCAACATGCATGCGCTCTGGCTTCTCAAGTCTGGACTGAGCTCGTGAGCGCACCCTGGTGGTCACTGTGGAGCAGGACGGCCGTATGTGCAGACATCTCTTGAGAGAAGGGCGTTGACTGGATGGAAGGAGTTTGTGGTCAGCGACCACGGACGTTACAACAGCGTAGCATGCGAACTACGCTGTTTCCTTAACTACCATTCAGTTCTAAGGGACTTATGGAAACAGCGTAGCAACACATCTGCAACACAGAGCGTCAGAACGGGGTTTAGGGGGGACCAGCATCTATCTGAGAGAAAACTCCTATCTGTGGGAAAACACGTTTAATGGTCGACATTTCTATTGTCTTAAATTACATTTCTTTAAAAAATCAGAAACGATGTAGTCTAACAAATATTCAGTAAGGTCTGATTCAGATTGCGTTGTCCTTCCGTCGAAGGTATACATCGGGAGGAGTCCGAACTCCTCGGGTAGAGTGCTCATTGAAGCACTGTGCCCAGGAAAACCCCTGACGTCTCTGTCCATATATGGACAGTGATGTCAGGGTCTTTCAACTATGGAGTCTCTGCCAGAGCATCACAAGTGCTCTGGCCGGGGACTACTGTCTTGGGAAAGCCCTTGATGTCACAGTCCATATATATATACACTACCGTTCAAAAGTTTGGGGTCACCCAGACAATTTTGTGTTTTCAATGAAAACTCACACTTATATTTATCAAATGAGTTGTAAAATGACTAGAAAATATAGTCAAGACATTGACACGGTTAGAAATAATGATTTTTATCTGAAATAATAATTTTCTCCTTCAAACTTTGCTTTCGTCAAAGAATGCTCCATTTGCAGCAATTACAGCATTGCAGATCTTTGGCATTCTAGCTGTTAATTTGCTGAGGTAATCGGGAGAAATTTCACCCCATGCTCCAGAAGGCCCTCTCACAAGTTGGATTGGCTTGATGGGCACTTCTTGCGTACCATACGGTCAAGCTGCTCCTACAACAGCTCTATGGGGTTGAGATCTGGTGACTGCGATGGCCACTCCATTACAGATAGAATACCAGCTGCCTGCTTCTTCCCTAAATAGTTCTTGCATAATTTGGAGGTGTGCTTTGGGTCATTGTCCTGTTGTAGGATGAAATTGGCTCCAATCAAGCGCTGTCCACAGGGTATGGCATGGCGTTGCAAAATGGAGTGATAGCCTTCCTTATTCAAAATCCCTTTTACCTTGTACAAATCTCCCACTTTACCAGCACCAAAGCAACCCCAGACCATCACATTACCTCCACCATGCTTGACAGATGGCGTCAGGCACTCTTCCAGCATCTTTTCAATTGTTCTGCGTCTCACAAATGTTCTTCTGTGTGATCCAAACACCTCAAACTTCGATTCTGTCCATAACACTTTTTTCCAATCTTCCTCTGTCCAATGTCTCTGTGCTTTTGCCCATATTAATCTTTTCCTTTTATTAGCCAGTCTCAGATATGGCTTTTTCTTTGCCACTCTTTGCCACTCTGCCCTGAAGGCCAGCATCCCGGAGTCGGCTCTTCACTGTAGACGTTGACACTGGCGTTTTGCGGGTACTATTTAATGAAGCTGCCAGTTGAGGACCTGTGAGGCGTCTATTTCTCAAACTAGAGACTCTAATGTACTTGTCTTGTTGCTCAGTTGTGCAGCGGGGCCTCCCACTTCTCTTTCTACTCTGGTTAGAGCCTGTGTGTGCTGTCCTCTGAAGGGAGTAGTACACACTGTTGTAGGAAATCTTCAGTTTCTTGGCAATTTCTCGCATGGAATAGCCTTCATTTCTAAGAACAAGAATAGACTGTCGAGTTTCACATGAAAGCTCTCTTTTTCTAGCCATTTTGAGAGTTTAATCGAACCCACAAATGTAATGCTCCAGATTCTCAACTAGCTCAAAGGAAGGTCAGTTTTATAGCTCCTCTAAACAGCAAAACTGTTTACAGCGGTGCTAACATAATTGCACAAGGGTTTTCAAGTGTTTTCTAATCATCCATTAGCCTTCTAACACAGCAAACACAATGTACCATTAGAACACTGGAGTGATGGTTGCTGGAAATGGGCCTCTATACACCTATGTAGATATTGCATTTAAAACCAGACGTTTGCAGCTAGAATAGTCATTTAGCACATTAACAATGTATAGAGTGTATTTCTGATTAATTTAATGTTATCTTATCTTCATTGAAAAAAACTGTGCTTTTCTTTCAAAAATAAGGAAATTTCTAAGTGACCCTAAACTTTTGAATGGTAGTGTATATATACATATAGATATGTATATATAGACAGTGATGTTAGGAGCAGAATTGAGATGTCGGTATCCCCAGCCAGGGCGTCGGCAACACCCTGGCTGTGGATTCCGCTCCTGGAGAAGCCCCTGACGCCACTGTAAATACATGAACAGTGATGTCAGGGGCTCCTCCAGTCTCGCAGTCCCTGACCAGAGCGCTTTCGATACTTTGACTGGGGACTTCGTAGTTTAAAGCCTCTGACGTCACTGTCCATATATGAACAGTGATTTCAGCGGCTTCCCCAGTGCCATAATCCCCGGGACAAGCGGTACCTGATGCTCTGCCTGGAGACTCCGACTCTGGGAAAGCTCCCCGAGGTATACGTTTAACAAATGCCTCCGACGGATGTTATACAGTGGCATCCGTCACACATAGGCTCCCATGTTTTAAAAAAACTTATACCGCATGGTATACATTTTGTTTGCAGGATCTCTCAGAATGGAATAGCATAGTTAACTATGTTATTTGTAAGAAAAAAAATATGCTGATGTTTACCAGCCCGACAGATTCCAAAAGGATACCCTTTTGGCCTCCGTCAAGCTTTTGAGCCCTATGGACATGTTTAGTGTGTACGTTGGGAATTTTCCCAACATACCTGCTAAATTTAGTGCTAAAACTAATGTGAATCAGGCCAGACTGTGCACAGCTGGCAGGGGGTAAATTCTCTTGTACAGCATTGTACTTTCCACATTGAAAACTTTTTCTCAAACAAAAGATATTAACAGTGCTATATTATAGGGAGGCCAAAAGGGACAATTGCCCAGGGGCCTCCATCACCTACGGACTTACACCATCTTTTTCTCTCCAGTTTTTTCCAGAGGCTCCCAGCTGCAAGATATACGAGTTTGAAAAGATTTCAAGCGTACCTTTAACTAAATAAAAGTTTTAATACATGACAGAATGATTCAAGTTTTACTAAAGTTTATTTAGTTAGGGTCAGAGCGCCATTCTCTTTGCACTGATTGCTTAATATGGCCAGTGGTAATGCATCAACGTTACTGATGTCACTACTGTGACCTGTGACTACAGAGCTGCAGACCAGTGGGGGGGGGGGGGGCAGGAAACCATTAACGCTGGGAATTTGGAAGAGGAGTATATAGTTTTTATTAGTTGTTTTTAAAAAAAAACTATTTCGACTTATCCTAGCTTGTGGGGAAACAAATCTATATAAGCCCCCTGTCATTAATGCTTAGACTCTTATGGAATTGCTATGCGAGCTATTCCCCAAAGGCTGCAGGAGACTTCCAGGAGGGAGCGTGCAAATGAATCTGAAACCTCAAATCTGTCACAACTCTGATCAACAGAGTCTAAGGTTACTCTATGGCTTTCGTCAGAGCCGACCACAGGGCAGGATGTTTTTTTTCTGCATAGAACCTAGGTTCAATACAGGCAAACCTGAACAGGATAACCAGACAGCCAGAGGGTAAACAGAAAATCCAAATCAGAAAGAAAATGTATATCAGGTATAGCAGAAGTCAAAACCAGCCGGGAGCAGATATTCCAAATCAGTAAACAAGGGGTTATCCAGAGACAAGCCAAGGTCAGTTTCCAAGAAGTTCAGAAGTCAGAGGTATAGGGTATTGTCAGAAGCTTGATCAAAACACCTGAAGACAAGTAAATCACAAGCAAAGAACAAGTGGAGGAAGCCAGGTATAAATACTCCACCCTTATCTCTAATAGGGAGAAAGACAGAGAAGAGAGATAGGCTCAATGTCAAACCAGAACCACCTAGAAGCTAGACCAGTAGTCAAGGCAATCTTAAAGGAACAGACGTTTCCTAACAGACCCTATGTAAGTCAGTCAATCTAGACATAAAATGTCGGTCATTGCTTTTATATTTTCATTGTAGTACTCTAGAAGGCCACTGATTCTTAAATCATATTTATATACTGACCTGTTCTCTATGTTTTGCAGGTTTTCTCCAGTGGTGTTTATATATTTGTGTTCTGTTATCCCTTCTCTTTTTGTAATGGAACTTGAATACCTGAGGTACAGAACGAATAAAAGTGATGATATAAATATAAGCAAAACGACTGGAGCTCATTGCACAAAAAATGTACGTATTTAATCAAATACATGCTTTAGATAACATAATGGTCTTGCATTTTACGTAGGATTTTGTCAGGGGAAGAGTTCATCGCTATGGTTACGCATGAACAACCTACAAAAACCTCCAACCAAACCAATGGCGTAAAGAGGGGTCCCCAATTTACAAGTAGACAACCTAGACGCGAACCATAAGGGAATCAAAGCCCCCAACAAAATGTAACATGCATACATATATACAAAAGTAGAAAATCCTTATTAGATAGAATAGACAATAATACAATGCGGAATAAAAAGATGGACTATACACGAAAAAAAGAGACAGTAGTGTCAGATGAAATAAACCAGTGGCCTGAAGAGACAGTCACCTAAAGTAGTCGGAATATACTCAATTACCCACAGTAAAACATAAATATTGCACAATAAATTATATGCTCATATGTATTCACTAAGGTAGAGGTTCCAGTTAATAGAGAACAGGTAATGCATAATAGAAAATGTCCCAAATATCAAATGCAATTGTATTATCTATTGGTTATATAGATGATCCCCCGTTTTACACACGCTATCAAACCTGTGATATAAAGTTATCGTGTACGTTATTTAACGTAATGGTGTTTTATACCTTATACTTGTAATTCCTACTGTTACAAAATTCTATCTCTTACATATTTACTGGTATAATCAACCTATTATTCAGTTATCTAGACTGTGTCGTTTGCAAGTTTAGCACTGTGCTGTTGTATGGTGTTGGAACGACATGACATTGAATATTTTGTCTGTAAATGTGAGAGGTCTGGGAGCCACTCACAAGAGAAATCTAACTTTTTCCTTTTTCCGCAACCAAGGGCAGATAATATGCCTTTACGAGACACATCTCACACAATCTACCACCCACTGGCTGAACCGGACGTGGATTCTATGGGCAGCCCATCCACACATAGTTCCTACTCAAGGGGAGTCTCCATTTTAGTGCACAAAACAGTCAGATGGGAACCCGATGTGGTTCAGAGGGATCCGGAAGGCAGGTCAATTTTCATACATGCCTGGATAGAGGGCTAATCATTTGTGCTGATTGGTCTGTATTTCCCGCCACCGGCACCTCTGGCCGTTCTCTATGAAGCAGCAAAATTTGCAACCCAATATCCCACGGCGGGACTGATATGTATGGGAAACTTTAACCTCTTATTGGATACTTCTAAGGACAGATTCTACCCACAGGGACCATCTGGGCATTCATCTAAGTCTGTGCCCGTGGCTGGATTCTTGGGGGAGATGGGCTGGCTTGACATGTGGAGGCAACGTAATCCAACCATACAGGAATTTACCAGCTTCACTCCTGGGATAAATTCCTTATCCAGAATCGGTTATGTGTGCAGTAATTCTAAAGTATATAGTATGCTGGGGTTAATATCTCACTTACCCCGGGCCATGTCAGATCACTCACCTATAATTGTTAGGATCAACCTACATCAACAAATAATGTCCAGAGACCCTAGGCGGATACACCCATTCTGGCTTACTTTATTCGGGTATCAGGATCGTATACCGGACCAATGGACGCTGATCTTTGAAGATAACATACCTTTTGATAATTATTCAGCACTGTGGGATGCACTTAAGGTCTATCTACATGGTTGCTTACAATTTTCAATCTCATATCAAAAGTAACAGTCCTCTAGAGAAGAACAGCTGCTGGCAATCAATTGTACAAATCTAGAAGCCACGTATATTGCTGATCCTTCACCCCTCAACCAACAACAATGGCTACAGAAAGGTAGGGAATATTTAAATTTTCTTCACGAGAAGACTAAACGACGCACTTTCTTCTGTAATCAGAGATACTTCGAAACGGGAAACCAATCAAGTAGCCTGTTGACACACTTCATACATTGTAACTCCTCTTCACCAGCTATATTGCATTGTAACTCAGCGAGGATGACACCCTCCATTCTAATGTGCATATACATGTTTCTCTGACTTCTACAGAGATCTATATAGCTCTAAATTACAAGTCTCTTTGACAAATATCCGTGACTACCTAGCGGAGATAAATATACCTACCTTGACGGCAACGCAAAGGGAATTTATAGATGCTCTTGTCACTATAACTGAATTAAAAGAAGCTTTATCATCAATGGCTAAGGGCAAGTCTCCAGGTCCTGACGGACTACCACTAGAGGTAGGGGTGCTGTGCTCCTGGACCTCTTGCATAATTCCATAAATAAAATACTGTGTACAATCTGACTGATATTTCCTATTCTCTGTTAATTTACTAGCCACTACTGTTTTCATATGCTACTGTTAAAATGTAATGTCATAATTGGCACTTGTATGTGCCCTGCCACATTTAGGCTGGATTCACACGAGCATGTTCGGTCCGTAATGAACGCAACGTATTTCGGCCGCAAGTCCCGGACCGAACACACTGCAGGGAGCCGGGCTCCTAGCATCATAGTTATGTACGATGCTAGAAGTCCCTGCCTCGTTGCGTGACAACTGTCCCGTACTGTAATCATGTTTTCAGTACGTGACAGTAGTTCCACGGAGAGGAAGGGACTCCTAGCGTCGTACATAACTATGATGCTAGGAGCCCGGCTCCCTTTCATAGACTCTATTGAAAACAGCTCCAAAAACGGCCGTAAAAAACGCAACAAAAAACGCAGCAAAAATTGCCAGTGGCTTAAAAAACTTCTGAAAATCAGGAGCTGTTTTCCCTTGAAAACAGCTCTGTATTTTCAGACTTTTTGACTCAGCGTGTGAACATACCCTTAAAGTTCATTCTGTCGCAAATCAACATTCTTTTTCAATAAACCGAGTTAAAAAAAAATAATAATTTGGTTTGTGTTGCCACATTCATTGAGCGTTTTTTTTTTTTTGCGGACAAGCTGTAGATTCTAGTGGTACAATTTTGGGATACATGAGAATTTTTGATTACTTTTTATTTTATTTTTTTGTGGGAGTTAAGATGACCAAAAAACAGCGATACCAGTTATGTTAATTGTTGTTTTTTTACATTGCTTTAAGGGGAAAATGTTTTTGTTTTTTTCTACTTTTTACCCTTATTTAACTGTTTTTAACTTTTCCTACTAGTTTCCCTAGGGGACTTGAACCAGCAATCGTTGGATCGCTTACACAATATACTGCAATAATGTATTGCCGTATATTGCGATTCTGTCTGCCTCCAAGTTTTAGGTTTCATACAGAATCTGTGAGAACAAAATAGAGGCCTGTTCCATCACATGTCGTATTACAGAGGTATTTTTCTTTCTAGGGACTCTGTGTACTACCATACAATGGGGCAGATTGACTATTGTTGCGCTAGAATTCTGGCCTAAGTTGTGACTTTTTTGGGCCCAAATCAATTTAGACAAATTTTGGTTATTGATTTTCCGCCTCACTAGACATCTTTCAAAAGTGTCTAGAAAAGGAGTGTGGCTTAATGCAAAGGGGCATGGCTTAAAATGCATCAATGTGCGCCAACATTTTGGTGCAACAAAAAGGGGGAAAACTAAGGCTTTATTCACTCAACACTTAAAAACAACTGTGTGACGGGCATTTTTTTAATAGCCCTCACACATCCGTTTTTAAAACAATGAAGTTCCAAAGGTGTATTCACACGTTTTTGATGTCCTATAACGAAGCCTAAGAGAAAAACCCCTGAAAAAGAAGCATAACGAGAGCATGCTGCGTTTGGGAAAAAACGCAATTCACATAATTTCTTTAAAAACGCCACAAACCAAAATGCAGTTGTATGTAGTGCATTTTATATTTTACTATAGACTTTAATGTAATTTTCGCCACACTAAAGAAAAAAAAAAGCATAAAAAAAGCCATTAACCACTTAGTGGCCAGCCTATTTTAGGCCTTATTGACCAAGCTATTTTTTTTCCTTTTTGCATCGCTGCATTCAAAAAGCTATTATGTTTATATTTTTCCAGTTGACATAGCTGTATGAGGACTTGTTTTTTGCAGGATTAGTTGTATATTGTAATGACATCATTTTGGGGAACATATAACTTTTTTATTAACTTTTATTAACTTTTTTTGGGGGGAATAGAAAATTACCCAGCAATTCCGCCATTGTTCTATGCGTTTTAAATTGACACCTATTCACGGTGTGGCGTAAATAACATACCACCATTTTTCTAAAGGGCGGTATGATTATGGCAATACTAAATATGTATAGATTTTTTATGTTTTACTACTTTTGCACTATAAAAACACTTTTGAACTAAAGTTATTTGTTTTTACATTGTCGCATTCCAAGAGCTATAACTTTTGCATTTTTCCGTTGCTGTAGCCATATGTGAAGAGGTGCAAATCTTTCCATTATAGGTTTTCTCTGTTTATGTTCCACTACTGGTTTTGGGTTCCAAATACTGAAGCAAAATACTGACCAGAATACTGACGTGTGCATGAGGCCTAGGCCATGCCTCTGGCACGGCCTAATAGGCATATAGCCAGGGCAGGCCTGGGGGCCTTTGTTAGGTCCACGGCAACCCATCAGAGGCCCGTGATCGAGTTTGCGGGCCGCCGATGGGTAAAAGAGGGAGCACCCTTGCTCTATAAACCACTTAGATGCCGTGGTCATTATTGACCGCGGCATCTAAGGGGTTAAATGGTCGCAAGCGAAGGAAACTTTGAGTGCTAATGTTAGAGCAGGAGCCCGGCTGTCATCAGGCATCTGAGCACCCACTACAGCCTGCACGGGACACCCATGCAGTACTTAAACTAGGCCACCGTGAAAAGTCGATCATCTAGCCCATTAGTCACCGTGGCGAAAAGGCGTATTGCTGGTCACGAATGGGTTAAAAACGCCATTTAAAAACACTACTAGAAATGCAGCAAAACGCTGTGTGTGAATCCAGTCTTACACGTTAGGTAAGATGTGCCAAATTTCTCATACAATATGCGCCTTCGTGATAAATTTAGCACATCTTCTAACTGCCTGGTCTAAGTTTACGCTGTCTAAATATTAGACAACATTAGTAAATCTGCCCCAATGTCTGTGTGTACTTTGCCATAAGTATGAGCTCTGCTATCTCTATTGCACGTTTGCCTTGTTTTCCTAAATAACAACAGATTTTTTTTATGTCTCGCCAGGACAATAACTACTCCCGTATCGTGCAAAGTGTAGAGGAATGTACAATCTTGGTGTTGATTATAGGACGTTGGCTGATGCCAAGAGGTAAAATGAACCGGGACCAGCTCGCTCAGCTACTTCTGACGTACCTAGCTTTAGGTGCAGATATTCTAGATATTTTAGAACTAATGAAGGAGCCATCAGTGAAAACCAACAAGACTATAACTGTTGTGGGACTGTGTCTGTTCACTTGGGCGGTTATGCAATTCACATTGGTGCTCACCCAACCTTTACCCACTTCATCTCCAGGTACAGAAGAAAATGAGCAATTACAATCAGAATCTGACATAAATACATGTGTACTGTCTTTATGTTGTACCGATGAGGTTTTGAGTGTGATGATCGCGGTGGGAATGCAGGACGGACCCTTTCTTATTTACCGCTTGTACTTGGTAACTAGAGAGGGAGTGTTTAATGACTCCATGACTTTCTTTATATGCAAAAACTTTTTATCAGTTATAATACAAGTTTACAGGGTTGTTGTTTTCCTTTGCAATAAAAATCACAAATCAAAGACATGTAATCCATAAGAATTTACATTTATTGTTTAAAGAGGCTCTGTCACCAGATTATAAATGCCCTATCTCCTACATAATCTGATCGGCGCTGTAATGTAGATAACAACAATGGTTTTTATTTTGAAAAACTATAATTTTTGAGCAAGTTATGAGCAATTTTAGATTTATGCTAATTAGTTTCTTAATAGACAACTGAGCGTGTTTTTACTTTTTACCAACTTGGCGTTGTACAGAGGAGTGTATGACGCTGACCAATGAGTGACTAATCAGCATCATACACTTCTCATTGTTCCAGCCCATTGTTACAGTGTGATTATGCAGTGAAAGAAGCTGGGCTGGAACAATGAGAAGTGTATAATGCTGATTAGTCACTGATTGGTCAGCGTCATACACTCCTCTGTACAATGCCCAGTTGGTAAAAAGTAAAAACACGCCCAGTTGTCTATTAAGAAACTAATTAGCATAAATCTAAAATTGCTCATAACTTGCTCAAAAATGATCGTTTTTCAAAATAAAAACCACTGTTGTTATCTACATTACAGTGCTGATAAGATAATGTAGGAGATAGGGCATTTATAATCGGGTGAAGGGATGTAAGAATATATGACAACTCATAGTGTATGCAATACCAATGTCTAATAATACAAATAAAATGAATACATTTAATAATATAATGAGCTTATGACAGATATGTATCCTGCTACAATTTTAAAGCAAAAATAAACACAAATAATAAATTAATTCATGGTACAAACTCTTGTAATAGTATTTTATAAAACAGGATGAACATGTACATACAATCAAGCATACACCGTGTTCCAAATTATTATGCACATTGGATTTAAGTGTCATAAACATTTAATTATTAGTTTTTCAATGAAACTCATGGATGGTATTGTGTTTTAGGGCTCTTTGGATCATTGTAATCAATCTCAGACAATTGTGATAATTAGTTTGCCAGGTGTGCCCAATCAAAGGAAAACTACTTAAGAAGGACGTTCCACATTATTAAGCAGGCCACAGGTTTCAAGCAATATGGGAAAGAAAAAGGATCTCTCTGCTGCCGAAAAGCATTAAATAGTGCAATACCTTGGACAAGGTATGAAAACATTGGATATTTAAAGAAAACTTAAGCGTGATCATCGTACTGTGAAAAGATTTCAGAGCACAGACGGGTTCGTTCAGATAAAGGCATAATGAGGAAGGTTTCTGCCAGACAAATTAATAGGATTAGTAGAGCAGCTGCTAAAATGCCATTGCAAAGCAGCAAACAGGTATTTGAAGCCGCTGGTGCCTCTGGAGTCCCGCGAACCTCAAGGTGTAGGATCCTCCAGAGGTTTGCAAGTGTGCATAAAGCTATTATTCGGCCACCCCTAAACAATGCTCACAAGCAGAAACGGTTGCAGTGGGCTCAGAAATACATGAAGACTAATTTTCAAACCGTGTTGTTTACTGATGAGTGCCGTGCAACCCTGGATGGTCCAGATGGATGGAGTAGTGGATGGTTGGTGAATGGCCACCATGTCCCAATATGTCTGTGACGTCAGCAAGGAGGTGGCGGAGTCATGTTTTGGGCTATTCTGACATCCTGCAAAGATATTCAAGCAGAAACTGTCCAAATACTCACAAATTCAATGGATGCAAGAATTGTGAAGGTGATATCAGAGAAGGGGTCCTATGTTAACATGTAACTTGGCCTGCTAAGTTTTTTTTGATTGAAAGAGCTTTTGATTGCTGTAAATATGACCTCCTGATGCTGCAAATTCAACAAATCACCATTTTAGTTCTCTTTACAACCTTTAAAATGTTTTAATCTCTGTTGTGCATAATAATTTGAAACAGTGCATTTTGAGTTTTTTACTTCTAAAAAATATCTGTTATCATTAGGAGATTTGTTCAATAAAATTCGCATTATACTCCAACGGTTGATGGCTTGAAGATTATACTGACTGTCATTTGCATCGACTATTTAGGAAAATCAGCTAAAAATAACATTTGCATCATAATTTGGAATGCGGTGTACAGGCATTCAAGTACCATAGACGAACATAGCAATAGAATAGATTGTACTGAAGAGCTCATTGTGGCACTATTATAGGATACCATCTTTTAAACATGCAGGGCCAGATTATAGGTGTTATGCCCGCGGTCGCTGACTGCCAGCACGTCCCACTTACCCGCAGTCGGGACCGCAGGACTGTATCTTCATGTAGGCATCTCCCTCTTCAGAGACATCGACACACACACAGCTGCAGTGCTCTCCTAGGCCCTATAGGGTGCGCGCACTCGCTCACTCCTGGCCGTAAAGGGCGCACCTATCTAAAGTTTCTCAATCAACGCAGTAACACCCTGGACTTTAAAAGGGCTCTGCCCTTTCTCTCCTTGCCTGAGCATTGTTTGTATTCCTGTGTTCGTCTATGCAAATGGTCCCTTAGTTGTATCCTGCTCCCAGTGTTCCCGTATCCTGCGTCCCATATCCTGTTGCTGTGGTTGTTCCTGAGCTTAAGCCTATTGTGGGAGTCGTGTGTGCCTCATCTGCCACATCTTTTGCCATCTGCCACGTCTGGTGTCATCTGCTACGCCAAGAATCATCTGTGCCTGCTTTACCACGTGTCTGCTACTCCGAGTATCTGCCTGATCTTCTACCTATTATACAAGTTTTAATACTGTTTAACATTAAAGTAGAGGAAGAGTACATCATACCTGATTCCACGTAGTCTTTTGTTACCTCTCCCCCG
This sequence comes from Rhinoderma darwinii, assembly GCF_050947455.1. Taxonomy (NCBI): domain Eukaryota; kingdom Metazoa; phylum Chordata; class Amphibia; order Anura; family Rhinodermatidae; genus Rhinoderma; species Rhinoderma darwinii. The sequence goes on from NC_134696.1 coordinate 28,608,265, forward strand.
ATATTCTCTGTATAGGTGTGCTGACGACAAATCCCATTTTTGAACGGGGGCGCAGACATTACAGCATCGTACAGTGAGTCGCATTGACAGTGAAAATTAAAGCAACCACAGAGTAAAAGAGCAACATACCAGTGTGAACACTACGAACAGGAAAGAGAAAAGTAGATGGACCACCCATCCACATGCAGTGATGAGAGATCCATTGAACCAGACTTTAAACACCATTATGGGTGCTCAGAGGGGGTCTGCTTCGTAGCTCTGAGACCTTCTACATGATATATATACAGTGACTGTTACCGGAGAAGTGAGAACGGAAACTGGACTCGTAGAAGCTCATTTATTTTAGTCTGTTTAAGTTGCTTTGTTTGCTTGGTATCTGTGCCATATTAGTTTGTTTCTACATATATACCTATGCAAGGTATTTATGATTTTAAAAAAAATAGAGCTTCGACAGCTACAATATTATTTTAGGTATAACAAACAGTGTATACGTCATGCATTATTACAAAAAATTATCGGTCATCATGTGTGTGAAAGGAAAAACAGCATATAAATTCCATATACATTCAGAACAATATCGGCAATACAAAAAAGAATGTGCTACAATATTGTTTTAAGAAATGAATTGGCGCAGAATTTTTCGACTTGAAAACGACATGGTGTTAAAAGGTAGACATTAACATACAAATACAACGGGCTCTCAACAATATGTTAAATCAATGTACCAGCCTGTTGGAAATGTTATATCATTCAAGAGTCCGGGGGTGGGAAGATTGTGTGGAAATGGCCTATGCGGGTTCACTTACACTGCAGGCATTTATAAATAAATGCAAAGTGAAAACTGAGACAAGATCGAAATCCTGCCTGCTAGGAAAATTATTTTCAATCATTTGGACCATGGCTATATTTATGTTATCATAAGAAGGATTGAGTAGCATGTGCTCAGGGAAATCACAAACATTAATCCGGAAACCTGAAACCCCAAACAGAAGAGATGACCCCTATTTAAATGACTGCCAGGATTCGACACTAACATGATGGCACTTATTATATAGTAAAAACTTTAATAATGTAGGATAAGAATCATATTATTAAAATGTTGGTTAGGGTAAGCGACTGTCCAGTGGGACATTCACTTTAAGGCTATGTTCACACAGGGTGGATTCGCTGCATAAAAGCACACAGCGTATCCGCACTGTGTGCTGCAGGGAATTCCAGCCGAAAAAACGCACCAAACTGTGGTGCAGTTTTCCGGCTGAAATGTCTGCTGCGGAAAACTGCACAGAAAAAAAAAAGGATGCTTACCATGGTGACGCATACCTCCGACGTCCTGAAGTCATGACGCTCTGCAACCCTGGGATGACGTTTCATCCCATGTGACCGCTGCAGACTGTGATTGGCTGCAGCAGTCACATGGGATTAAATGTCATCCCAGGAGGCTGGCCTGGAGGATGAAACACAGACTTCTGGGTAAGTATATGATTTTATGTTTCTGAATCTCAGCGATTCCACCGCAAAAAAAGGAACATCTGCTATTTGTTGCTGGTTTTACCTCCCCATTGAATTCAATAAGGAAATACAGCAAAAAAAAAGTGTCGTTTACACAAATACACTTGACATGCTCTTGATATTAAAAAAAACGCACCGCTGATATTCTTTGTTCATTAGGATCTGATAGTCTCGCTAGTGCAATGAGGGCAACTTCTGTCGCCATGACTTATAGCCTGCCATTTCCCTACAGTGGCAATATGGGGGAACCAGTCATCTAAGACTATGCTTACACCTGTAATAGACCTGAGCACTGTCTAAGTGAATGGAGTGGGAGGGCACATGTGGAGACGTCACTCACCAGCATTTGCTTGCCCACTCCATTCTGAAGCAGCACTTATGTTGGCTCCATTAACCTAGTGCGCTGGAGTATATGAATAATTAAAGAGCTCCGGAACATACACAGAATTTAGAAAGATGCCCTGCAGATCACACTGCTTTCTCATATTTAACTGGAACAGAGGTAGGTAAGATTTACATTTACTTTTTGTCTACAGCTCATACATACTGGCAAGCATTTTTCCCATATTTCTAATATACAGAGCAAGATAGGAAAATTAACCCTCTGCTTCGTGTATAAAGACATAGAAATGTTGTAGCTTTTCCCCCCTTACTTTTTGTTACTAAACATTATGTCAAATTATCCTCATTGTCTAAAAATCCAAGAATAGAAACAATTGGCATAAAAGTTACTTTTCTGAATATCTATGGGCTGGCCTTTAGAACCTATGTTCCCAGCACATATGTCCAAACCAGAGGGTACGCAATGTGCCCCCAAGACTCACTTGTGTGCCTGCAAGAAGCAAGAATTGTGGTTGGTTTTAATATGGGAACACTGTGATTGACTTATAGGGCATCATTCTGTTATGAGGAAACTGTGGATATTGAGGGCTCTGTTGTAGAGGGACTATGGCACCAGACAAAAAAAAAAAAAACCTGCCTTAATGCACACATATACCTCTTCTCCACCTCTGAAAGATTGTAAGGTGTGCACTCATACCCCTGTACCTCTTAATATTGTTGCTAATGAAGCCATGTAAGGTATGAGGGCACCCACCTGACTTTATGGTTCAATCACTTTGATGGAAAGGAGCAAAAAAAAGTACAGGAACAAAGCAATTGTATGTCATCATGAATGGACATGGCAGGATCACCGTACTATAATAAAATAAAAAAATAGGATATTTTAAGAAAATAATGGCAACATCGCCATAGACATGGTCTATATCGTTTTAAAGTCTATATCGAGCTCCTATCATAACCATGCTGAGAATTCATCGGATTCTTTATGAAAGACACCAGATGTTAAAATATTTGTCAAGCACTCAAGCTTGTGTCCCTAGCAGCTAGTTCCTCTATCCTACATATCCCGGAGAGCTTCTTATACCATTTAGAAATGGTGGGAGGGCGGCTAGATTTCCAGTGTCTTGAGATGATCTGGCAAGCTGCTTGAGTGGAGAAACAAAGGGGAAGAGAGGGTACTGGGATATATAGAAAGGAGGATCACAGCCAGGGTCCATGTTAGCTGAGCAGACTACACGTTTTATTGTACAAGTCATAATCGTTCCAGAAAGGTGTCAATCACACACATCCCCATCACATATGAGACAGGGTACCTACTCCCTCCTCATATGTCCAACATGTCTTATAGCACCGAATATATAGACCCATTGGACGTTACACACGAAACCTGAAAGTTCTTTGTTGACACTTTGAGTATACGTTGAACCATTGAGAAAAGCTGCTATATAAAATATAATTTGTAATTTGGCAAGTCTTGTATGCTGTCTGTTTTTAAAAATAAATGTGTGCCCCCTATGTACTAGATAAAAGGTATACAAAATAGCTCTCCTCTAGAAGGAAGAAAACTGTCTCTCTAGTCACTACCCTGTAAGTCAATGTCCGGACAACTGATGAACTATCCACCAGTCATCGGTAGGGGTCCGACACCCGGACCCCGCATCGATCAGCTTCTCCAGCTGCCTCCGGGAACCGGACAACCATGCCGGAAGCAGATGGCAGCACAGCCGCTATGCTATGTACGGAGCCAACTGCTTCCGGCTCCGTATATCGCATAATGAGCAATAACATCCGGTGCCCACAGGCCACCAGAGCAGCTGATAGGTGTGGGGTCCGAGTGTCAGACCTGCACCAATGATATACTGATAAACTATCCGGTAGATAGGTCATCAGTTGTCCGGTAGTGGAAAACCCCTTTAATAGCCAAACCAGAGACACCGATCTGTAGACAGCACTGTTTCAGAGTTTTGTTCCTCATCAGCACAGAGTAGTGCTCTGGTTGGCTGAATGAGATGCTTTGAAGTAGCACTTGGAAGATCCAGCTGCTAGGGAGTCTTAAAGGCTATGTAAACCTTTGAAAGAGATTTTTTAATAAAAAGGTCAATCCCTGTGTTTTGTGCAACTTTATAATTAGTTTTTATTAAAAATAATTTTTACTTTGAGATACAGCTGTTTGTATCCTATATAAAGAGCAGCTGTATCTTATGCTGAATCCTGTACCCGTCTGGTCCACTTGACTGATGGGTTCAGTATCAGCGGGTCACACAGGATCCACCTCTTATCCATCACATGCGATCGATTACAGGCGGATCCTGCGTGTCAGAATCATTCAGCTCCCGCTGACACTGAACCCGTTAGTCCCGCGGACATGACGAATTCAGGTTTTCACGCACGACACAGCTGCTCTGTATACAGGATACAGAGCAGCTGTATCTCAAAAAGTAAAAGTAATTTTTAATAAAAACGAATTATAAAGATGCATAAAACACACTGATTCACCTTTTTATTAAAAAATATATAAATCCCTTTCAAAGGTGTACATAGCCTTTAAGGGCAATGCAAAAACATGTGGCACTAGAGAGGCAGTTTTCTTCCTTCTGGAGTAGAGCTATTTGCATACTTTTCCAAGGGAGCAGGGAGGTGTTTTTTCGCTTGAATTGCCTGGGTGAATAGACACCACAGAATTGGACTTCATTTGGAGTGCTGCGGTTATTTACAGCACAACCTGCTGTTATATCTCAGTATCACCTACAGCGTTTATATTAATAGGTTTATGTTTTCCTTTTCACAGATTACACGAGAATTAAAATGCAAGTGTTGGAAGAAACTGTCAGACATCTTTTATTCTTCTGCTTACATCGAGCCCTTGGGTTGACATGTGATAATTAAATACTACTGGATTATTTTCACTGGAGTTTTTCTTATGTTTTTTTGAGTTGATCATGACAAAAATGACACAAAATGAAGCCCTGACGGGGGCTGCCAGCGATCATACAATACATTAAGACATCTAATGGGCTAATAAAGCTGAAAATCTGTTTGCACACAGTAAACTACCCCATGAAGTTCCTTACATGGAGGTGACATAAAGAGCAAAACTTCTAAAGCCCTGTTTACACTGGCAATTATCGTTACAATGGGTTCAGAGACAAACAAATGTACAATTTACAAAAAGCCTGCAATGCTGTTTTGTTTTTTTTTGTTTTTTTTTGCGGCATCCAACCATTCTAGACATGCTTGTCTGTGTCCCAATAGTTCAGAACGACATGGCTGTCAAAGGACCGTCATATCCTCCTGATGCAGAGAATGGCAGCTAGCTCAGGTCTGGGATCATACATGATAGCACCCTTTGGTGGCTGCTAATTTGTAAGTTTCTATGTCAGAGAGAAGAGGGGCATCTAATAGCGGCGAGGTGTGGGGCGCAGCATGGCTGTAGGAACAGGTAAGTGCTAATGGGGAACTGTGTGGCTCACACTATTATGAGGGCACTGTGGGGCCAGCATTGTTATGGGGCACTATGTGGCTTGCACTGTTATGAAGGGCAGCTGGGATTATTAGGGCCACTGTGTGACTGGCACAGTTATGGGGGAACTGTGTGGATGGCACTGTTGTGGGGGCACTTTGTGGCTGGAACTAAAAGGCAGCACTGTGGCAGGCTCTGTTATGGGCAGCACTGTGTGGCTGGCACTGTTATGGATGGCATCAGATGGCTGAAACTGTTATGGAGGCACTGTGGCACTTGACCATGGTATTCCATAGCTCGTCCAGTCAGTATGTTTAATATCCTACTACCATTACTGTGGCCCCTCCCCTTTATGACCCAACTTCCCCCTTCCATTAAACACTCCGAGACATTAGGTTGGGTAAAATTGGCTCTGGTGCCAAACTGCCCACCATATATATGTTTACCCCCAGCCGTTTCCCCACAGGCTCAGGAGCACCATTATAACCGGAGTTGGCTTGCTATGAGTGTAAACCACTCCCCGGCACACCACCCAGCAGGAGCCCAAAATAAGCCAGACTACTGACCAATTGTATAATTTTGGAGGAACCATACCCAGGATGAATCCTCCCCACACCAATTTACCACCAATTCCAAGGACTCCCGATCCACCAACAAAGCCACTATGACTCCACCAAAACCACCAACAACAATGCACCTGTGAAAAGAAAAAGAAAGAGCAAAACCGGACCATACCGAAAATTGCAGCATACAAATCAGGGAGGGAGGGCAGGACAATTCCTGTGCTGTCTCTCAGTTAATGGCACTCAGCACCCCTTACTCCCCCCTATATACCCCCAGGTCTCGCCCCTTAAAGCCACCCCCTACCTCGTTGCTAACTCCCCTACTACTCCTACTACTAAATGTTAACCCTTTCCTTCATGTCACCCTGGTCATGCCGGCCTACCCCTATGGCTTTCAGCCTGTGTCCGGCCCTTACTGTATGAGTACTATTTTAAGCAACTTAAAATTTGCAATCCGGGCAAAACTGCTACTATGTAATGATTAGTGCGGGTCTGAGGTCCGGTGAATGACTGGTATTCTTTCTCTGTTGTCCCCTAAATCCCTGTGTCATGCACCGCACCCTGTCCCCTCACCAGGCATAACACAGTGCGTCAGTTTTACCCAGAGTGATCCTTTAAAGTTCAATTGTGGACATTGGGAGTGGTACAATCTGACTAGAAAAGCCAGATTTCCAGTATGGGTGTAGAAACATCAGTCTACTGAGGAAAGTTTCATCAGTATGAGCTCGGACAGTTCCCTCAGGCATCCAGTTACAACCAAAATTATCAAGTATTTTAGTTAAAGACAACGTAAACCAAGTGAATTTATTTATTTTTAAATAAAAATGTCAGTGAGAGTGTTTGGTGCAACTTTAGTTTATATTAAAAAATAATTTTTACTTTTTGAGCTACAGCTGCTCTGTATTCTCTATACATAGCAGCTGAATCCTGTACCTGTCAGGCCCGCGGGACTGAGGGGTTTAGTGAAAGTTGGTCCTGTGTGTCTATGACTCAGGATCCACCTGTTATCCGTCACATCTAAGTTCATATGATAGCTTACAGGTGGATCCTGCGTGCCAGGACCCGCTTTCACTTAACCCATCATTCCCACGGACCTGACGGGTACAGGATTCAGCAAACGATAAAGCTGCTTTGTATACAGGAGATACCAGTATTATAAACGGCACATGGTAGGTTTGAAGGGCGACTGTTTTTTACTTTGCATTGGGGGGCAGGAGCTTCAGTTTACGCCTCAGCCTACGAGTCTTTATTATGGACTGCGTGTGCCACCGTATGGTGCCTCTGTGAAGCACTGTTTTCTCTTCTAGATGAAATGGTCCATTATAAGACATGGGATGGAGCATGCAATATTTTTATGATTGGAGGATCACGGAGGTACTGCATGGGCCAATCGAACCATAATATGGCCATGTATATGAGCCCAAAGGAAACTCAATTATAGTTGATAAATGTATGGCTGTGAAAGAACAAAATGTGGTTAGTAAAATCTATTTAGTAAGAAAATTGAATGGCAACCATTGAGAATAAGAGGACTAGAAATATATAATAAATCGTAGCTGTCATCATTTCTGCATGAGGGTAAGCAAGTTTACCACAAGAAAGACTATGAATCAGCAATGAATATACAGTATATATCTTAGTATACAAAACTGACATATTTCTTCGAATTTAATAACACAGCAAGAATTTTCTGGTGACTCAATCTGGTGTAAATGCTCCCCAAACTAGTATACTCATAAAGTAAATTTTCAAAATCGCGAATCATTATTTGTCAGCAGTATTTTTTCCCCAAAAAAATTAGCCAGCAACTGAATTCACACGTTGCAGATTAGTCACAGATTTTGTTGCGGATTTGATGCAGATTTCACCCAAAAGGTAAGATCCGCAATGAAAATCTGTGACAAATCTGCGACATGTAAACTCAGCCTAAGGCGTCAAGCACATGACCGCAGTTTTATGTCCGTATACTGTCCAAAATTACGGATAGTATAGAATGCATGCTTTCCTATGGGCCACTGCACACGACCGTGGTTTCCACGGTGCCCGGACCGCAAAAAAAATAGGACATGTCATTATACGGTTCGCAATTGCGGTCCTGGCTTATTGAAATGAATGTACATCTTTTGTGTGCACGGTCCATGATTGCGGACGGCCCACAGATGACACTCTGCGGCGCATCCGTGCAGTAATCACGGACCGTACACAGCTGCGGCCGTGTGCAGGAGGCATAAGTATTCAAACCCTGTACTGTGGAATCATCAGATAAAGAAATATTGCCCTTACAATTGGCCTCTGCCTTGGAAATAGAAAACTACTTGTAATCCCAAATAATATGGATTTTGCAATACAGAACTCAAACATCACTTCAAGAAGAAATAATTGGATTCTTGAAATGTATCTAAATGTATTTCTATATATATGAATGTAGGTTTGTAATATATTCTGGTAAGTAGAAATACTCATATTGACTTCAATTTAAATATAAGCAATTTATGCCCAAAATGTTAGCTCGGCCAAGTGACATTCTTCATTTCTGTGTAATTTTGTGAATTGGTTAGATATAGATATTATTTATTTAAAGTTACAAACAATCTCTCAGAGGCGTAAGTTGAAGCTCCTGGGCCCCAGTGCAAAAGTTGTAATGCGGCCCCTCATCTAGCATTTGCTATTTATAATACTGGGGTCTTCCTATGTTGTGGAGGGGGCCCGTGGTCCCTCTTAGGCACCAAAGCCCAGGTGCAACTGCTACCTCTGCACCCCGTTTAGCTACACCCCTCCTCTCTTCTGTTTAAAGGAATACTAAACAAGAAAATACCCAAAAAATTATAAAATAAATCAATTGTTTTTTTATTCTCCCCCTTTTCTTCTGATCTTATTTTGTCTCATATTGCATTCTAATAAATATATAAACAATTGTTTGTATGTGTCCAGGAGATCATCCACTTCTCCTCCTGCTCACAATGCTGGGTGTGGCTGTAAGACAAACGGCTGCAGCAAGACTCCTCCCATATAGCTCTGTCTGCGATAGGAGACAAATAATGTTAGCACCGCCCCTAAATCGACTGCCAGACAAAAAATGGAAACGGTCAGAAGGAAATTAACCCTTGTGTTCTCTGCAAGATTTCTTCAAGTCTGCTTTCGGAACATGCAAAAGATCCAGAAGACTGACAATCACGGTGTACAAGTCTATCTCATGTTTACTTTTATTATTCTTTTCTAGATTTAGTGTTCCTTTAATAATTACATTACATTCGTGAACAAAATCAAGGTGTAAACACAGGAGAGGGGCAGACACAGACAGCAGAGGGGGCCCATAAGAATCCACCAGTCTTTGTGACCTATTAAATTTATAAGCATAGTCCTTTACATGTAATGTAAAGGCCCTTTTACATGAGCCAATGATCACACGAACGCTCATTCCCAATCACTGCCCTGTGTAAACAGGGCAACGATCAGACGATGAATGAGCAAATACTCGTTCATCGGCTGATCAGATCATTTATGCAGCCCAAAAAAATGGTCGCTAATCGGCAAAGGCATGGGGATGATTGATGGTATTAACGATAGTTCCTCCCCATACATGAATCCGTTAGTGACCGCCCATAGTGTTTTTACGGCAGCCACTAAGGGGCTTTATTCCGATGCAATAGCCTTTTTACGGCGTTGCATCAGAAATAAATAAACAGAGCAGGGAGCCTTTAAATTTCCAGAGGGAGTTGAGGGCTGGGGGCATCCCTGCTCTAACGGGTGAGGTCGATATCCGTATCGATCTCACCCGTTTAACCCCTCAGATGCGGCGCTCAATGGCGAGTGTCGCATCTGAGTGGTATTGGAGAGTGGGAGGGAGCTCCCTCTCTCACCCCACCGTCACCCGGCGTGTGTTTGCAGAGTGCTGGTGTCTTCCATGGCAACCAGGGGGCATAATAAAGACCCCCAGGTCTGCCTGTAGTGCATGCCTGCTAGGTCATGCCAGAGGTATGGCCTAGCTGATGCCTGTCCGTTTTAAATGGACAGGCACTAATACACTGCAATACAAAAGTATTGCAGTGTATTATAAATGCGATCGGAGTATCGCATAGTGAAGTCCCCTAGTGGGACTAATAAAAAAGTTTAAAAAAAGTTTGAGAAAGTTAAAAAAAAAAGTGAAAAAAAAATGAAAACCCCACTTTTTCCCTTTACAAAATGCTTTATTATTAAAAAACAAAATAAAGTAAAAAAGTTACACATATTTGGTATCGCCGCATCCGTAACGACCCCAACTATAAAGCTATTACATCATTTAACCCGCACGGTCAATGTCATAAAAAATAAAATAAAAAACAATGCAAAAATTGCTGTTTTCTTTGAAAAAAGGCCTCATACAACTGTATCGGAGAAAAAACGAAAGTTATGGCTCTTCAAATATGGAGACGCAAAAACAAATAATTTTGAAAAAAAAAGTGTTTTTACTGTGTAAAAGTAGTAAAACATACAAAATCAATATAAATTTGGTATCGTGGCAATCGCAACAACCCGCTGAACAAAGTTGTTGTGTTATTTATGCCACACGGTAAACAGCGTAAATTTAGGATGCAAAAAAGTGTGGCAAAATTGCTGGGTTTTTTTCTATTCTCCCCAAAAAAAAGTTTATAAAAGTTAATCAATAAATTCTATGTACCCCAAAATGGTTCTATTAAAAATTACAAATTGTCCCGCAAAAAACAAGACCTTATACAGCTATGTCGACGCAAAAAGTTATAAGTTTTTGAACGTGACGATGGAAAAACGTAAAAAATAGCTTGGTCGTTAAGGTCTAAAATAGGCTGGTCATTAAGGGGTTAACAATCGCTGCTCCTTGTGAATGCAGCTAATGAGCTGTATCGTTGTTCGACGCTCGTTTTACAGCCGGTATTAGGCCATGTAAAATCACCTTTGTAGACAGTAGGAAGCAGTGAGCTGCTTTTAAGGTAGCAGTGTCCCAGTGTCCCAGTGTCTTATAGGCTGCAGGCCTAACGTGGCCTGCAGCCTATACTATTTCATTGTATCTGCGTCCTGAGGCTGCAGATACAAGTGAATATGGCAGTCGCTAGCACCAGGGCCCCCTCCGGTGCTAGCGATGCCACCGTGCATGAGGGGGCCCGTGCCGCCCAGCAAATAACATTCATGTGCCGGGCGGCATGGGCCTCCTTATGCTTCAGGCCCTGACGCAGCCGCTATGGCTGCTATAGTAGTCAGAGGGCCCTACAAGAGTAAGCAGCGGGGCAGGGAGACGATGTCTCCCTGCTCCGCTTCCGGATAAAAGTAGCTCGCTGCCTGGGCCCACCGGAGGATACTCCGATGGGCCAGTTCGACGCTGAGCCGACTTCATACTTCAAGCCCCGAAACAGGGCATGCAATTACATCCAGGTGCGTGAAGAAGTTAAGGCCTCTTGGAGGGTTTAACAGCCATTCTGCCACATAAGAGAATAGCTGTATGTATTGTACTATCACTGTACTGTGACATTACTGTTTATTAGTACTGTGCTGTGGCATCACTGCATTAATTACCTCTGTACTGTGAAATCCATGTGTCCATTACATCTAAAGTGTATTATGTGTTATGTACTGTATTCATTATCCCTGTACTGTGACATCCTTTAGTGCATTATTTCCATACTCTGACATCACTATGTAAAATAACCCACAAGTTTATTATCCATGTACTGTGACATCACAGCACAGGCCGGTCAGACCCTGGCACAGTGCAGGGTAGGTCATACATGACGGGTATAGGAGGTAGGGTAATAGCTCACAGCAAGGTGGGGGCAGAGTTAGTGGAGAGGGGTGTGGAAGTCATGGGGAGAGAGGGATTAGAAGGGTATTAGAGGCTGTGCTGATGGGTTCCCTGTCTTTTGGACGGGAGCAGCACACAGTAGATACATCCTACCTAATGTCTGCACACTTCGTTGGCAGTGCTGCATTAACTACGGCGTCAGTGGACTTTTATATTCAGCAGCTGCAAGCTGCTCCAGCTGAGCATGGCCCCCCTTGGCTGGAGGAGCAGGTGGCAGATTTAGTCAGTGCTCCTGCTCCATTAGCTTCTTCTCCCACACGCCGCGCTGAGCGTTCCCACCCGCCAGCATGGCTGAGCCCTGACATGGCTCCGAGGACTGGGCGGGAGCCTAGTCAAGTGACACGTCCCTGGCTTCTGGCGGCTCTGCTCCTTCAGCCAGGGCCGGGAGTTATCCTGCTCCACGGTGGAGTCCAGCGGTGGTGGAGGGGTTGCGGCGTACACTTCTGGCCACTCCTCCACTCTCCAGTTCTGCAGTGCATTCTCCAGCCACGTAGGCCGCCCTGGTGATGTTTCGGCTGGGGGTGGAGCCTCACGCATGTCCAGGGATGGAGGTTAAAGGGGGCTTGCTTTAGGCCGCAGGCCCGCTTGGCTGTGTCTGAGCTATCGCACAGGCGGTAAGCGGCCGGCCCTCCTGCGCCTTCTGGCTGCCGGACTCGGATGGATGTGGTCAGCCCCTCCCCCACCTCGGTTCCGGCTAGAGTGCATGTCTGTTCGTGATGCAGTGTCACGGGAACCAGGCCTGCAGATGACTTGGAGGATGGCAAGCTTCGTGATCAGGACGCCCGAGCTGATGGGTCCACAGTGCCTGTGCAGCTTGGTGAGTCAATTTCACCTTCTTTACCTTTTCCTGCTAGCCTTATGTCTCCTCTTTCTGAGGTGGTTTCGGGGGTTCCAGTACTTAGGGAGACTGTACATGACGGGGGGGTCTGGGTTGTTGAATGTTGATGGAGGGGGTGATAGTTTGTGTGATCTAGTCGGCTGCATCAGGGAATTGTTGGGCCGTTTGGACGGAACTAGTGTCACCAGAACACCTAACCCGTAACCACTCGTGGCGTGGGTGGTTGCATCCATGGAGGGTGGCGGCCTTACTGCTCCGGTGGGGGGTGTGGATGGCTTGGTCAGTACCACGGAATCGGTGGCGGTCTCGGTTCAGACTGAATCGGCGGCGGCGGGAGGAGAGGTTTATGTGTGCTTTGAAGGACCTTTAGGGGCGCATTTAAAACAGGAGGTCAGGGAAAAAATTTGTAAGGACAAATACGTCAAGATTTTTTCCTTGTTGCTTCTTGAAAAAAGTAGTCTGGCTAAGGGAAAACGCAACGAGAGTGAGAAGGAGGAGGAAGAGAAGCGTCGTTATCGACTTATATCTAAAACTTTTGTTAACTGGTTACAGGTATTCGCCATTTTAGCTAGTGTCATAGGTGAAAAAGAATTTGTGGTGTTTTGGATTGCAAGATGGAATCGAACGGGCTGTGATGGTGTGGCGGGACTCAGGCTTAAGGGTTCAAGGCCTGTTCGCTGTGGCTGGGGGAGTCCTTGGAGTTGGTGAAAAAATGAAGGGGGGGACGCATCGTGGGTATATATACCCCCGAGTTATAAAGATGAAAGAACTCATTGCGTGCACTTTTCAGGTTTTGTAACATAACTGTAAGGGCTCATTCAGACATATATGAAGTCCGTGTGACAGGCGGTAAAACAACGGCCGTCACACGGACTATGTGCTTCAATGGGGCTGTTCACACGACGGTTGTTTAAACTGAGAGTGTGAAGGGTACTTGAAAAAATAGGACATGTCCTGTTTTGCTGCGTGTCACGCATCCCTCCATAGACTCTAGTCTATGGGGGATCCGTGACAACGCGCCCCGCACGGGTGCACCTCGGACGTGAAAAACGGCAGTTTTTCACGTCCAAGGTTAGCCCAAGGTTAGCTACACTAGTCTGAATGTAGCCTAAGAATCATTCTTGTGCACTGACATTACTGTTTCCATTTTCGGGGGTATCTATATGAGGTGCAGAGGTTGCAGTTGGACATGGGGCAAAAAACCTGAGGTTGACCAATCATGGGCGTGACTACCTGGGTAGGAGGCATAGCAGCTGCTATAGGGCCCTGTAGCCAAGGGGGCCCGCCTCCACTTAGTAGAAAGGTGCAGTGTTAGTCTCCATACACACTAGTGTATATTCATACATCCGTAAATACTGTGCGTAAATACGGATTCGTATTCTTCCGCAACTTATCCGCATATACAGAACGGTATCCGCAAATACGGTCCATAGTGCATCCGTATATACAGATCCGCAAAAAGAAGAAAACCACAAATGATGTGCAACAGCTGCAAACCTGTTGCCTAGCAACGCTTCCGTAATTACGGACGGCTACGGGTGCACGTCCATAATTACGAAAGTGTCCAAAGACTTCTATGGGGAGTCCGGGACGTAATTATGGACAAGAATAGGACATGTTCTATATTTTATGGATCATTTCTACGGAACGGACACCCATCCGTAAAAATACGGAAAGGTGTCCGTAGCCCATAGAAATGAGTCTGTAATTACGGTACGTAATTACGGATGAAAAATACGGACATGTGCATGGGGCCTAAGATTAAAATGGATGATATAAGAGAGTGAAAGGAGCAGTGGAAAAATTAAAGCAGGTCACTGGGAGCTGAAGAAAAGTAGGAGAAGACACAGGCAACTTGGTGGAGACCAAATAATAAGCCGTAAATGTCTTGAACTCACTTGCTGCTGAAGGCGGTCGTGATAGGATGGGGCCTCTTTCCAAGTTTTCCTGTGGGGCCCAATGGTTACTTGTACGCCCCTGTGTTTAATCTGCCACACAAGAAGATATCAGTACTATAAATTGCATGTCAAGTTGGGGGCCCTAGTACAACAAAGTGACCTTTATTCATTTGAATGATTCTATTCACAGACAGCAAGCAGAGATCTAGCAGTGAAGAATTTATAAATCCATGCTGCTTCGATAAGGCATCACCAATCCTTCCAACACATGCCTCAAAGTTAAATAAAAACCTTTATTGTATTATTATAGGTGACAAGTACAATATACAGGCGACATTGTGTGAACATGGCCTTAGGATGAGCACATATGTCGAGGATTTGTTGCAGATTTTGTTACCGTTTTGAAGCAGATCTTGCCCTTTTACATTGCAAAGGGTAAAATCATCAATGAAAATCCACGACGTGATGGCATTCTCCATCGCAATGTTCCCCAACCAGTGACTCAGGAGCCACATATGGCTCTCCAGCCCCCAGCATGTGGATCCCCATCTAATGGCAATTCTGAATACTATTGTGGCCGACAGTGGCTTCGGTAGCACTGGGCATTCAGGGCCCAAGCCTTGCATTTTTGGCCCAGTTCCCCAGGGACTGCCACATGTAATTGTATCTGCATCCTCAGGAATTGAATTCTGTGGTGGAGCAGGGAGCTATCAGCTGAGCTCCCTGCTCTGCGAGTCACTAGGGGCAGGGCAGCATGTTCCCCCCGGGCCGGTTCTCTTACAATTTAGGTCCTCGGGGAGATAAGAGCAGCGCAGGGGAGTGTTGGAGAGAATCACTATGATTCTCCTGCACAGAACATGTGACCTCCGCCCGGGTGGCTGCATTATATGACGTCACTTCTGATGTGTAATGCAGCTGCCCGGGTCTTACTCTGCGCAGAAGAATCACAGCTCCTCCGACCAGGCTGCAATAAAATATGGGACCCTGCATTTTGCTGCACAGCACTATCTAGTGCCCAAGCAGGCAGGGAGGACAGAGGAAGTAGAAAGGGCTGGAGGGGAGCAGTGACACACAGCATCCTCCCCTCCTACCTGCAACTTCTACCAGGGAACTGTAATGTTATGTGTGGGGAGGGGGGACTTAACTGTAAATATTATGTTTTGGGGAGTGGGGACTTAACTGTAAATGTTATGTTTGAGTTGAGGGAATTCTGTTTTAAGACTATGTACACCTTTTGAGAAATTTTTTGTTATATAAAAATGTCTATCAGCGTGTTTGGCGCAACTTTCTAATAACATTTTATTAAAATGTATTTTTACTTTTTGAGATAGAGCTGCTTTGTATTCAGGATTCACTGAATCCTGTATGTGTCAGGTTCACGGGACTGACAGGTTCAGTGTCAGTGGGTGCTGACAGTTTATAACTTAGATGTGATAGATTACAGGTGGATCCAGCGTGTCAGACACGCCGGACCCGCTGTCGCTGAGCCTGTTAGTCACACTGACCTGACGGATTCAGGTTTCAGCACTAGATACAGCTGCTTTGTATACAGGATACAAAGCAGCTTTATCTCAAATAGTAAAAATAATTTGTAGTTAACTGTAATTACAAAGTTGCACCAAACACACTGATATACTGTTATATTAAAAAAAAAAAGGTCGCCAGCACATCTTCCTGTGTAAACAGGGAGACGTGCCACAGACATGATGGAAATGTATGGGGACGAACAATCGTAGTGACCATTGCTCGTCCCCATACATTACCGATCATAGCTCCTTGTGAAAGGAGCAAAAGAGCGCAGATCAACGAGCCATTTCATGGATCAGCGCTCATTTTCATGGCCCTTGTTGGGCCGTGTAAAAGGACCCTAGAGAAATGCAATAGTTGAAGGGTTTTCTGTATTTCTTTTTTGATAAATCTTGTCATATGATACACTTACGTTGCTGTTTCTTGGCTGTTCCACCACTGATGGTTTTCTGGGTCCCCTAATACTCCTTTATTTATAATCTGGGGTCATGTCTGTCATCTATAACAATGTCACATCACGCTGTCGTAACGTGGGATTGATATGGACGATACTCAATGGCACTGGATTATAAAAGAAAAGAAGCATCAGGGGACCCAGAAACCATCAGTGAAACCTTTATACGGCAGGTGGAGGTAAACAGATTAAGTATAGGCTGCTACTTATGGGCCAGTGCAGTATGCTTGCCCCCCAGGCTAAAATTTGCCAGTCAGCCCCTTCCACCAGCCTATAATACGCTGGGACAGGATCCCTGTGCAAGCTGATGCGGTGACGTCACTGGATCACGCCGGCCTACGCAAGGGTCCCATCTATATCTTTTTTTTGGTGGGGGTAAACATATGTCTTGGGGCTTGTGCCCCTGATCTTTTAAGACCCTAGCAATGCCCATGTGACGTAGTGGCACCAGTGATATTACAGTACTTCAACTTGGCACTAGGGTCAAAATCATATACCTGGCAATTACCATTAGAGTAGACGTCATATGACTCGAATAACTTCTACTCTTTTGATATCTAGCGGAGCTCAACACCGCAGGTCATATTTAACAGTGGCTCGTGAGGCAAAAGAAGTTGGGAACCGTTGCGCTATCGGATGCTTATTATGAAACTATTGGTTTTGGGCCTGCAAACTGCGCTCATTCTTCAGTATAGAAGTAAGATAATAAAAATGTCTTTAATATTTTGTTAAACACTAAGGAGGCTTTTTTTTTTTTTTTACATTTTCTCCTGGTAGGTATCCTTTAATTTAATTTGACACCCCCTGAGGAAGCAGCTAACGGCGAAACGCGCGTTGGGGTCCCTGTGGTTGAGCCAACACAGATCTGCAAACATCTTCAGTACACATAATGGGTAAGATTGCATGCTTTACAGCCTACGATTGTTACTGTTTACTCCCTCTGCCTCCCCCCCACCTTCATTAGATGTTTACATATAGGGGCTTTGGAGGACATTAGGGTGTTTCAGTTTTTTGAACCCAGTGTGGCTAAGATAATCTACATACTCTTGATAGGCAGTCTGTGAGGTCTGCAGTCTATCCATTTCCGTTTTAACCAAGCATTTTCTGAGTTGTGCTCCTCAATACCGCAGTGTGTTTACTAGAGTCCCAAATTTTTTAAATGTATGTTATATTTGTGTAATAAAACTATTATATTTTTGTATATATTCTTACTACGAGCTCTAATTCTTCGGTATGATTCTAAGTGTTATGGAGCAGTCTTTATGCTAATTATGGGGGGAAGTCGGTTGTCCTTACTTTACCCAGCCTATAATCATAATTTGCTTGGAGCCTATGTATTTACAATCCTTTAATTTAAAAAGTAAAATATTTTGTGTATGCAGCCCAATGTGTCTCAATGATAGCAGACCACAAACAAAAACTCAATTTAGTCATGTGTTACTCCACTCCTTCTGCCCCTTTTCTTGCTAACCTGCCAACAGCAGAAAAGGGGACAAAGTGAGCGGAGTCACATCTTTGAGGAGAAAGGGCTCGGCTGTACTTAGAAGTTTCTTATCACAATGACTGCAGAGATCAGCAAACTCAATACTCAATCATTTCTGCAAATACAAAACAATTTAAAGATCCTACATTAACAGACCTATTTGTTGTATTAATAATTCAGGTTATCTCTATTGCTAAAACATAAAGTCGATATCACATATCTTAATTACACATTTTCTGTGCAAGTGCTACCTTTCTCTGTCTTGTTTGGTACTGTGTCTCTATACTAATCTATTTCGTGATGAGAGAGAAAGCATCACTGTACCTCTATGCAATGGCCACTAATAGTATATTAAAAGTTGCTTTACATGAATACTTAAAAATGATTTTTACTGCATTGGGCTGGATTCACACACAGCGTTTTGCGGCATTTTGGTACGTTTTTCGTGGGATTTTTTGCAGAGTATTTGTTACATTTTTTTAGTGCAGCCAGATGCTACATTAAAGTCTATATTAAAATATAAAATTCACTACATACAACTGCATTTTGCTTTGTGACGTTTTTGACACAATTTTGTAGTCTGTGGTGTTTTTTTCCCCCAAAGTCTTCTCTATAGGACTTCAAAAGCGCCAGAAAAAAAGCATGCACAAAATGACACCAAATGAAAAACGCCACTAAAAAAAAACACCTTAAAAAATGCATATTATATTTTAATAACACTAGTGGTTTTAGAAACTTTTTTGATGCAGTTTAAATTGCCAGAAAAATTCTGTGTGTAGGAGGCTTGATGTTTTCTGTTAACCTTGAGTGTGATAGTAAGACTATTCAACAAGGAACATCTGTTCAATCTGAAACCAGCCTGGGGAGGGGGAAAGTGTAAGCACATTGCTGGGGCGCTCTTTTCGCAGTGCAGACATTTAGTAACAAACAGATAAAGGAAACCTAGACAGGACTTGCCTGCTTGAAAAAGTTTAAGAAGAAGAATTAGAGTTGGAAGGATCTAGAGGGCTACGATCATTTGGTAAGTGGACAAAAATCTCATTTTTGATGGCGTCCGATGAAGGATTGCTTTGCGTGTACTCATAGACATCATAAACTTGTTATTAAGAAGCCTGAAGATGAAGAGAAGACGGGACATTCTGGAGAAGACTATTCATGGAGAATTTGATAATATAACAACAGTCTGACACATCTCATTTGGTAGAACTTTGCCAGAAATCTAACAACCCACCTCATCTGGAAAAAAGTTTTAGATCTTGTCTACTTTGAAATATTAATAGAACATTTTACTAAATGAACAGGAAGAGGCTTGATGACATGTGATCTCTCCAGCTTATTATCACGCTGCAGGGTGTGTTTTGTGCTGGAAATGTGTCTTTATTTGTTGGCTCCATTGACCCAGTGGGCTGGAGCATATTAACAATTGAAGTGCACTGAGGAAAAGTTAGAACCTGGAAACAGACCCTGCAGATCACCAGAAGGTAAGATTTACATTGACTTCTTTGTGCGATACAATTAGACATTTTGTTGCATCTATCGAATATACAGTATGTAGCAGAGTGAAGGATGGAAGAATGGATATGGGTATGTTCCCACACATAGGATACGTTGCAGATTTTCTGCAACAGAAAATCTGCAGCAGAATCTTAAAAAAAACACTGGTAAATCTGTCAAAGAAAGCAACCACCAGGTAGTGTGTTTTTGCTGCGCATATTGCTGTGGAAACGCTGTAGTTTTTACTTGCGGATTTAGTGTCAGGGATTGATTATAGCAAAATGCATGTGCACCTGCAGATTTCTAGCGGTTTTCACTACGTAGATACAGTACAAAACTCAACTTGCGTATTTTAGTACAGAATTTGTTTTCCCCATTCAAGTCTATGGGCCAAAAACACAGCATTTCTGCACAAATTACGCAGCATAAATTGACATGCTGCAGAATTGAAATTTGAACCGGAGAACACTTTCCGCATGACTTTTCTGTGTGTTTTTTTTATGCAGGAGGTAACTGAGATTTTTACTGTGATTTGGTGTGTTTTTCAATGCAATTGTGGTAAAAAAAATGCAACCGCATTGAAAAACGCACCAAATCGCAGTCAAAATGCAGGCAGTTTTTCAATTCGGTGTGAACTGCACCGCAACGTCTGAATGGAAGTAGTAGTCTTAACTGTGCCTACAGTACACATGATTTCGCACTATATCTGCAAAGTGCTGCAATTCTCCCTTATCTCTGATGCTTAGTTTGGTCTTTACTCCTGTTTAAGATCGCTGCCCTCATCCATGGCCCCATATGTGGGGAAAAAAACATTCCAGGGTAATTTGTAACGTGAACTGGTGCAGCGGCATAGGAGTAAGGGCCGTTGTAAAGGGATGAAGTGTTGCTGCTTGCTCCCCCTTAGATCCTGTTTTTGGGCAGTGCATCAAATACGCCTTTACTGTCTAAAGCCAAAATAAACAGACACTATTTGAGAGAAAAGTTATTTTCCTGAATAGCAATTGGCCGATCATGTATGAAAAATTTCAGAGCTAGGGTTTGTCAAGTGTAATCTCTATTCTTCTACTTTTTTTTTAATAACCATCCCAAGAAACATTCCATTCTTTTTAACCCTTAGTGACGGGTACATTTTAACAATCGTTTTGTGCAGGCATGAGACTGGAATTTTCGTTATGACTGCAGGGCTTCTATTATAAACTAAGTAACTGGTCCTCTAAATGGAATCCTAAAATACTAATACACACTTATGGATACACGCACACACACACACACACACATACAAATTACTGTGAAACAGTTGGTCCAAATTTATATTATTATTAATTGCTTAAGCAGGAGGTGGAGTTAGTTGATTTCTTTCACATTTCTCACCTTTTTCATCATTTCATTATCACGCATATGTGTATTGTCACGATCTGTGGGTATGTGGACCCACTGGGCCGTACTACTGTAGCGGGATAGCAGCTGGCCAACAGAGTGCCAAGTCAATATATAAATAGTCCAAGCACAAGGGTACCTGTAGTGGTTCAGACAGTAACAATGACTAGGCACAGATGGGACCTTGGCAGCAGACACCAGGCGTGGTGTAACACAGCAGGTGGAACCGGTGACTCCAACAGGTTTAAGGCACAGGAACAAATAGCACGGGATACAGGGCACAGATAGCAGGGCACGGGAAACAACGGGAACAGGATAACACTAAGGGACCATTTGCAAGACTAACATAGGAAAACATAACAACGCTCAGGCAATGAGCAAAGGGGCAGGACCCTTCTTATAGTCCAGGGTGATCATGGGCTAATTAGTAATAATTCCCATGTGTGTGCTGGCCCTTTAAGCCCGGGCATGAGCGTGCACGCACATCCTACAGGACACAGCGGACCGGAGCGGAAGTGAGCGCTGGCATCTCCTGGGGAGGAGATGCGAGCCAGCGCTCATAGATCCATGGCTGCGGCTGCCGGGGGGTAAGTAATACCGACAGTCCGCTGCCATGGATGCTACATGTATAATGCATTTCACTAATTAATTTTCTATTCTAACTATCCAGAAATGGCCCCTTAGACTACCCGTACTTCACAGAGTATACAGATAAGGTGCATAGACCATGAGATGTTGGACATTCTTGGATGGGTCACAGTAGCCATTTCATCTACTCATCCACACATCCTTATTGAGTTTATTGAAAGTACATACACATATACTCGTATCTATCTGAATAAATGACAACAGCCGGCCAGAGATGCATCATAATACAAAGACCACCCAAAGTAATCCACAGTGAAATCACTCTCAGAGCATTGACTCTTCTTTACGAGTGGTGTTCAATCTACTAGGGTGTATCTGTGGGACCCTCTTCTCAAAGATGATGTCCTCCACCCAACTCTCAAACGAAGCGGAGGGGTCTTCAGGAGAGGCAGCTAGTTGAGCTGGGCTGTGAGATGATCAAATCAGTAGCTGTTATGTCATAATACCTAGGGAATGGAGGTATCCACATCTTTAATGCAACAAGAAATACAACACATTAATAATTTCCAGGCAATTAAGAGCACTAAAATCAGTCCCATCACTACCACCATGGGTTTTAGCAAGTCAGAAAGCATATTATTAAACTAAACACCAATAGATCTTATCCAAGAAAGGGAATTCCATCCCTCCTTGGATATATCTCTAGCTTTTTGCTGCAATTCCTTTACCTGTGTGCCTCTATGGGGTTATGTCAGCCCAAACCAGCGTTCTTGACCTATAACAGCACAAGGTACACCCTCTAATGTTAACAGATAATAAAGAGCCATTATATTTTAGAGTAACTTTTCTAACTTGGTCAACTTTTCATTGATAGTATTGATAGAACTGGTCATCTCATTAATTGTCCCATCCATGATACTAACATATTTGTTTCACCTATTTGCTAATTTAATTCCCCAGCCTGTCCAGGAGGGGAACCACATTCAGGCTTTATCTGCCTTTGTGAACTACGCTCCTTTGTATCTAGCTAACCCAGGATGTATCTCAAGAACATCAGTGAGTGAGATGTTTGAGCATTGTCTGATGGCTGGTACGATGCTTCCTATTGAACAGTAACCCCATGCTGCCATAGTAAGCTTTGAGTAGGTTCTGTTATTATAAATATAATATAAATCATGTCTCAATACCCTAGGAATTATCTTACCATGATTCCCCAACCAACGCTGAAACCATACCATTCTGTTGTGCTCTTTAGTATTAGGGTATGTTCACACGCACTAATTACTGACGTAATTCGGGCGTTTTTGCCCCGAATTACGTCCGAAAATAGCGTCTCAATAGCGTTGACAAACATCTGCCCATTGAAAGCAATGGGCAGATGTTTGTCTGTTCACACGAGGCGTATATTTACGCGCCGCTGTCAAATGACGGCGCTTAAATAGACGCCCGCGTCAAAGAAGTGACCTGTCACTTCTTGGGGCGTAATTGGAGCCGTTAGTCATTGACTCCAATGAATAGCAGCGCCAATTACGTCCGTAATGGACGCGGCGTTCAAGCGCCTGCACATGCCGTTACGGCTGAAATTACGGGGATGTTTTCAGGCGGAAACATCCCCGTAATTTCAGCCGTTACGGACGCTGTCGTGTGAACATACCCTTAGGGTATGTGCACACGATAACTGCATTTACGTCTGAAATTACAGAGCTGTTTTCAGGAGAAAACAGCTCCTGAATTTCAGACGTAATTGCTCGTACTCGCGTTTTGCGGGGGCGTCCATTTCGGACGTAATTTGGAGCTGTTCTTCATTGGATTCAATGAAAAACGGCTCCAATTACGTCCCAAGAAGTGTCCTGCACTTCTTTGACGAGGCTGTTATTTTACGCGCCGTCTTTTGACAGCGACGCGTAAAATGACAGGTCGTCGGCACAGTACGTCGGCAAACCCATTGCAATGAATGGGCAGATGTTTGCCGACGTATTGGTGCCATGTTTTCAGGCGTAATTCGAGACGTAAAACGCCTCCATTACGCCTGAAAATAGGTTGTGTGAACGCAGCCTTAGAGTCCCATTCTTCACCGTCTCCTCTCTTAGGACAAGAACAGCCGGGGCCACAAGACACTTTCAAAGATGCACACCGACGCTGATGATTAGAATTACCATGTACCATGTCACGTGTTGTTCCTTTATACGCCATGCTAAATATTTGTGTGGTATTTTTACAATAGTTTTTTCCCACATATACCATAGGCAAATATATTGTGCATACCTTTACTTGGCTATGTGGTTTACATACATGGGTCCTACACAGAAAGTTGGTGGTGTAAGTATGTTCTGCGGTCTAAGACAGTATTCTGTTCCATTGGAAGTCAATAAGCTCCTTCGGGCACCCATAGTATCCATTGGGCGCCAGTAGTTTCCGTTGGGCAACAGATCCGGATATGAGTCATTTTTTTTATTATAAACAAAAAACATGATGTAAGTGTGAATACAGCCTTATACAGGCAGTGTATGCCACTATTATGTTTGCACTGGATTCTTGCAAAATATATAAGTGATTTAGGTCTTACATTTTCTTCTGAAGTGTTGAGCTACAGACTTTGGGAGAGGCAGACTGTTATCGGGCAAACGAGTAATTCTGTTATTCTGGGCTCAATTTAGGTTTTTCATGGAAGATTGTGAGAAGTTTTGACGATTTAGAAAGAAGCTCGGTTTCATTCTGGTTTGCCAGGTTTAAATATTTGGAGGTATGTATATAATATGCCAAATATTTTATACTGGAGGATTCATGCATGTGTGCCCGGATCAGGATTGGATATGAGCCATAGAAGGAGTGTTTGGGGTAGTGTTATGTTTATGGTTACCACAAGCATATAGCAGTTGGTGTATTACGCTCACACCTTCTAGCTGTGCATGAAATTAGGTCGCAATTAAAAAACCGTGCAAACATTAAAGAACAAGTGAAGTGGATCAAGGCATAGAATAAACTTGTGGACCTTGCAGATTCGTGGACTTCAGGTAACTTTTTTAGGCTCTGTTCACATGTTCACATCTGTGCTATAATTTCCGTTATTCTGTTCCCCCAAATGAAAAGAATAATGGGAAACACGGAAGTGCCAGATGCGTAGAATGACAGAAATGAACAGTGTCCAACACAAGCCATTGACTTTAATGGGTACGTTAGGTTTCCGTCATTTTGCAGGACAAAATAGCGCTGCATGCTGCCCTAATTTGTCCAGCAAAAATTACCGAATCTGCAAAGGACGCCGCAAACGTATCCTCCGACGCAGATGTGAACAGACCCTAAATCAACTTTCATTAAAATTTTATAGGTTATTTTTCCAAGCACTATAAGGCTGGGTTCACAAGACCTATTTTCAGGCATAAACGAGGCGTATTATGCCTCGATTTATGCCTGAAAATACGGCTCCAATACGTCGGCAAACATCTGCCCATTCATTTGAATGGGTTTGCCGACGTACTGTGCCGATGACCTGTAATTTACGCGTCGTCGTTTGACAGCTGTCAAACGACGACGCGTAAAATGACTGCCTCGTCAAAGAAGTGCAGGACACTTATATACATTATATGCAGGACACTTCTTTGGACGTAATTTGAGCCGTTTTTCATTGAATTCAATGAAGAACAGCTCTAAATTACGGCCGTCAATGACGCCTCGCAAAATGCGAGGACGAGCAATTACGTCTGAAATTACGGAGCTGTTTTCTCCTGAAAACAGCTCCGTAATTTCAGCCGTATCGGACGCTGCCGTGTGCACATACCCTTAGAGTTTAGGGTATGTTCACACGCTTAAACAAAACGTCTGAAAATACAGAGCTGTTTTCAAGGGAAAACTGCTCCTGATTTTGAGACGTCTTTTGTGCCACTCGCGATTTTCATGGCGTTTTTTACGGCCGTTTTTGTAGCTTTTTTCAATGGATCAATGGAGTCAATGAAA
Source organism: Rhinoderma darwinii (assembly GCF_050947455.1). Classification (NCBI taxonomy): domain Eukaryota; kingdom Metazoa; phylum Chordata; class Amphibia; order Anura; family Rhinodermatidae; genus Rhinoderma; species Rhinoderma darwinii. The sequence continues at coordinate 28,633,564 of NC_134696.1, forward strand.
AACGCCTCCAAAAACGTCCCAAGAAGTGTCCTGCACTTCTTTTGACGAGCCGTAAAATTAAGGCTCGTGGGAACAGAACACCGTAATTCCCATTGAAAGCAATGGGCAGATGTTTGTAGGCGTATTAGGGGCGTTTTTTTCAGGTGTAATTCGAGGCGTAAAACGCCCGAATTACGTCTGAAAACACTGCGTGTGAACATACCCTTAGGGTATGTGCACACGATAACTGCAATTACGTCTGAAATTACGGGGCTGTTTTCAGGAGAAAACAGCTCCTGAATTTCAGACGTAATTGCATGTACTCGCGTTTTGCGGGGCGTCTTTTACGGACGTAATTTGGAGCAGTTCTTCATTGGAGTCAATGAAAAACGGCTCCAATTACGTCCCAAGAAGTGTCCTGCACTTCTTTGACGAGGCTGTTATTTTACGCGCCGTCTTTTGACAGCGACGCGTAAAATGACAGGTCGTCGGCACAGAACATCGTAAAGCCCATTGAAAGTAATGGGCAGATGTTTGCCGACGTAATGGAGCTGTTTTTTCAGATGTAATTCGAGGCGTAAAACGCCTCCATTACGTCTGAAAATAGGTCGTGTGAACCCAGCCTTAGAAGCACATTCCATCTCTGGGCAGTGTCGAAGAGGTGGGTCTCCCATCTATCAGAAGTTTATGGGATATCCCGTGGATATGCCATAAATGTTTAAAATGGGAAATCTCTTTTAACAACTAATGTGCACTGTCATTTCCTTGGCACCAATATTTTGCACAATACAATCTATCTGCTTAATTTGTCAGCACATACCATAGACAATGCCATGCAACATCCCTAAATGCAGACGTCGCAAATAGAGGTATGCGAAAAATAATCCCCTTGATTACTACCAGACGTAGGACTTTTTTAAACAAGGTGCTTGTTTCCGGCCAAAAATAAACAAGAGTCTGCCAATTACATCACTGTGTGACCTGCCTTTGGGAAAAGCTGTTAACCCCTTGCCGCCGCTGCGATTTTTAGTTTTTACATTTTTGTTTTTTCCTCCCTGCACTCCAAAAGCCATAACTTTTTTATTTTTCAGTCGATATAGCCGTATAAGGGCTTGTTTTTTTCAGGACGAGTTGTAGTTATTGATGGCACCATTTATTGTACCATATAATGAACTTGGAAATTGGAAAAAAAACAAAACTTTGTGGAGTGGAATGGGAAAAAATAGATTTATCTTTGCTTTTCTTTTTGTTTTTCCGTCGTTCACTTTGCCGTAAAAACAACAGGCGGATCAATACAATTATGATGATACACAATTGATATATTTTTTTATGTTTTAGTAGAAAAACTAAAAAAAACTGTTGGCATATTCTGAGAGCCATAACTTTATCTTTCTGTCAATGGAGCTGTGCGAGGGCTTTTTTCTTTGCGGGATGAGCTGCAGTTTTTATTGGTGCCATTTTGGGATATGTGATATTTTTCGATCATTTTTTATAAAAAATTTTGTGTGAGATGAGGTGACCAAAAAACAGCAATTCTGGGGTTTCTCTTTGTCTTAGACCGTTCACCGTGCAGATTAAATAATGTTATATTGTAATAGTTCAGACCTTTACAGACACGGCAATACCAATTATGTTTATTATTTTTTTTGCATTACTTTAACGGAAAATGGAAAAAGTATTTTTTTCACATTTTTTATATTTGGAAATAATTATTTGCATTTGCTTGCACAATATACTGCAATACTTGTGATTTTTATGGATTTATATTAAGCCCTGCCTCTGCACAAAGATGGCAGACATGGGAATGTTCATTAGGCCCTCATGCTGAGATGACAATTATTGGCACCGCGTGATCGCGTCACAGGGGGGCAATGAGCTGACGGAGAGGCCTGCCCCCTCTAACGGCTTAGATGCTGCGGTTTCTATCGATTGCGCCATCTAAGTAATTAAATGGCCAGGATCGGAGTTAGCTCTGATCGCGGCGGTTGCAGTGAGGTGTCGGCTGTAACATACATCATACATACAGCCGACACCCGCTGAGCATGGAGTAGGCTCAGGCCATGAGTCCGCTCCGTACCTTTCTGGCTATGACGTAACTGTAAGCCAAATGTCAGGGAGGGGTTAAATTCAGGAAAATTAATTATCATACTCTCCTTCTGCAGTCAGAAATTTGAGCTGGAGCAAAGCGCAAGCCATCCAGGAGAGATCAACAACACCTCTAAAACTACTTAGCTTAGGGGTTAATTCCTAATATTCCTGGTGTTCTAAGGGTCACTTAAAGTGAATGTCCACCCTTGAACACAATCATTTCAGATGTTGTTTTTTTCATCCATATAGTTTAAAAATTGAGTGATTATTGAATTCCTTAATATATAATTATAGTGGTCGCGACTCAATTTTTATGATACAGAGCTCCAAATCCTCAGCATAGATAACATGATGACTACCTGCAGCCACCACTAGAGGGGTTATCAGCGTTCTTAAAATTTCTTACTAATGACTGCAAATGTCTTGAAATAAAAAAAACAAGTAGTACTCACCGATCCTTTTCCCTGGTGGTCTAGCACTGTCGCTCCGGTGGACCTCCTGGTGATTATTTACATGCGGACATTCCTGCATGATGCCAGAAATAGATTCGTCACCGCTGAGCACTCTGGCTGCAGGGACCACATGCTGCCCGCATGTAGACAATCACTCAGAGAGCAGCCGGAGCGTCAGTGCTGGATTGACGCTGTAAAAAATAGGTGAGTACTGCTTGTTTTTTTATTTCAGGGCGTTCGCTCCATTAGTAAGAATTTTTTAAGAGTCCGAATAACCCCTTTAAATGCATACTGTTATACATTGAACTCAATATTAACACAGGTCTCCAATAATGTCAAGCTGAATGCTGATGCTTGCAGATAGAAACATGACTCCCAAGTAAAGTGTAAATTCTTCTCATATCTTATGCTATAATAATTGCCTCTAGCACAGATATTATTCACATTATATGTATTATAGTACCACTTATGGAAGATTATATATATATATATATACTGGATGTACAGCTTTGTTTTTTCATAGATTACAAGTAAAATTAGAGGAATGAAGTGTTTGAAGATACTGGCAGCCATCTTCAGTCGTTTATTATTCGCCCTACATGGAGCAATCATGGTTATTCTAGTAATAATATACATGGAAGATAATACCTACTGGATTCTTAGCATCGGAATTCTTCTCTTGTTCCTTGAGATAATTGTGACACTGAAGATGACGAAAAATGGAGAATGGAAATGGTAATAAAGACCACAGGAAACGTGAATTTATGTATAAGCACGGGGTTCTTGTTATAAAGACAGATTCAATTTATTTTTACTATAGATATTTTATACAGTCCATGTCACCAAGAATTAAATGCAATTAGGATTAATTTCTCACGATGGTATCGTCAAAATTTTGTCCAAAATTCAATTCTCTATCAAGCCTGTAGCATGTAGCAAGCGGACGGCTCTCAAAACATCTGTGTGCCTCCGTGTACAATCAGAGGAACAAGAAGGTACAATATGGGGCCATTGCAGGCTAGGGGCACCACATTCAGGGTCTGTGTGATACAGATCCCAAAGAAGGCATAGAAGTCATACATGGTTTCGGCTGGATATCACTCGTATTAGGTCCCCCACACATAACAGATAGACAACTCCATCAAATATCAATATCCAAAGCACAGAAGAAAAAAGTTAAATGCTGTCACTATCTAAAAATATTAAATTTTATTAGCTAACATACAAAACTGACAAAACACTATAAAAACATTGATTAGCAGAGAGGACTCCAGTGCAAAATCACACTGATAGATAGACAATGGCTAGTGAAGGTCAAGTCCGTATTGTTAACATACATATCATATAAGACCTAGTGTATATCTAGGTGTAAGTAAACCCTTAGCGTGAACTTAGTTATCTATCCCCAACAAAGAGTAATATGTGTCAAAGACGTTTTAGCGATTAAGAGGTAGAAAATTACTAAAAGTATGCCTTACCCATGGCTTATAGGTGTGCTCCCGACACGCGTTTTGCGTGGATAGCTTCTTCAGGGGATGCATTATGTCCTAAAACAACCCTTCTTTCATATGTAGTGCGAGGAACAGGTGTGTGAGATTTGGGGACATTGCTGATGATCCCAATGTGCATGCGCCAGAGATATACTTAAATAGTGATAGCATTTGAGTCTTTCTTTTTTTTCTTCTGTGCTTTGGATACAGAATGCCATATGTAGGGAATTATACATATAAGCTAAAGGCTATGTACACCTTTTGAAGTAGTTTTAAAAAAATAAAAAATAAAAATGTGTATCAGTGTATGTTGGTGCAAGTTTTTAATTACTTTTTATTAAAGATTATTTTTACTTTTAGAGATACAGCTGCTTTGTATCCTGTATACAGAGCCGCTGTATCTAGTGCTAAATCCTGTATCCATCAGGTTAGTGGAACTGATGGGTTCAGTGTCAGCGGGTCCTGCGTGATCGAGCGCTTACCGATCACATGTAAGTTCATAACTTAAATGTGATCGATAACAGATGGATCCTATTTTTCCATTTCTAATTGTGGTGTATTTAAAAACTATAAAAAAAAAATATTTACATTTTTGAATTTGAAACAAATTTTTAATTTATATTCCTGTACTAAACTATTCTCTGTGTTATTATAGGTTTTCTCCAATGGTGTTTCTATATTTATGTACCATTATTCCTTCTATCTTTGTCATGGAACTCAATAACCTAGAATATAAAAGGAATCTAACCAACCTATCAAATGCAGAATGCACCGAAAGTGTACGTATCTCATTTAAAACATGCATTCGAAGATGAAATAAATATAGATCAGTATATGCAGGTATATATTGCTGTCTATTAACATAACAATTGTTCTTACAGTACAACTAATAATGGACAACTCTCATAACTGTCTATTTCCGCACAGGCTCTATGAGCTCTTCCCGTAGTGATCAAACAGAGCACCAAATAAGCGATATGCCGACCATAGTAAGAACTATGAAGCTGTTCAAGCACAGTCATCTATTTCCTTGCCATGCACTGATCTCTATGATCAGTGCAGGAAGGGAACAGGAAGCTGAACGATCAGTGTTCAGCTTCCTGTTACAGGAAACAATGCAGGAGCCTGGATGGGTGAGTAAACCACTTTGCGCCAGGAAAAAATTTGTGATACCTTCTTGTGTTGGATTGCACGCCACACTTTTAAACATTAAACCTTTATAAGAGCGTAGTAAGCATCACACATCATATAATCAAATTAAAAATATACATTTTATTATTCAATAGTCAAAAAAGAATACACACAAATACGTAATCATAGAGAAAGGATGAGTCACACAGTCACTGACCAGACCCAGTATGGGCAAACAAGTTAGTATACAAGGTATAGAAATGTATCAATGGAACAATGTCCACTGTACCCAGCAGCAGGCAATGGCAGGGACAATACAAAACTATAGCAGTAGTATGCAGATCCCTAACAGGATAATATTTGTAAAAATTCAGTATTTGTTTTAAATAAACCAAACTTGGTTTTTTTACGTTACATATAAAAGGTTGCTTATCCATTCAAGGTGTTTAAATGGTCGACTGGTGCCTTCCCGACACGCGTTTCAGCTTGTCAAGCCTTCACATTCACTTCATGGCATTACAAATGAAGTAGAAGAAAAAACGCAGCACTCCAAGTTAAGAAATAAAAAAAAAAGTGACTATTCACCAGAACATGTGCAATGCGTCAACCTCAATGAGGTCTTTGGTATTACACGTGGTGATCATAGGCTTGTATGCAGCTGCTCAACCATGGAAACCCATTTCATGAAGCTCCCAACGTACAGTTCTTGTTCATATGTCACTCTGTAGTGAGTGATGCAACAGAGGATGGGTGATTATTACGCACCACGTTTCAGCCCCCGGTGGCCTTGCTTTGAGTTTGTGTGGTCTACCGGCTTCGTGGCTGAGCTGTTGTTACTGCTAGATGCTTTCACTTCACAATATTATCACTTACAGGTTACAGAGGCAGATCTAGCAGATCAGAAATTTTACAAATTGACGTGTGGAAAAGGTGGCATCCTATCACAATTTAAAGTCACTAAGCTCTTTAGTATGACCCATACTACTATTAATGTTTGTCTATGGAGATTGTCTTACTGTGTGCTTGATTTTATGCACCGGTTTGTAAAGGGTGTAGCTGAAACACCTAATCTCAATAATTAGGTGTGGTGTCCACATACTTTCGGCCACATAGTGTATTACATGGTCAGCCATTCATTTCAATGGCCACTGTGCAATACTACATTTCCCTTGCAGCAGTTGCTGGTGATTTAAAGGATAACTAAACTTTTTAAAAACTTTTGACATTTCATTGTGACATGTCAGAAGTTTTGATTGGTAGGGGTCCGAGCACAGAGACCCCCACTGATCGCTAAACCGAAAAGGGAAAAGCGCTCGGATGAGCACGGTAACGCGAGTTGTGTACAGACTCATAGACTTTCTATTGAACCCGTACACCACTCACTCGGCTTTCTGAAAAAAGCAGAGCAGAAACTAAGCAGCAAAGCGCTCACTCGATCACTTCTGCAGCTTCGTTTTAACGATCGGTGGGGATCTCAGTGCTCGGACTTCCACTGGTCAGAACTTCTGACATGTCAGAAGATTTTTAAAAGTTTAGTTAACCCGTTAAGCTTTCCCTGGCAATAACAGCTCATTGCTGGGGTTTATGAATCGGGACCCACAGTGATCAACCAATCACTGGGCTGGCTTCTACTTGAAAAGGGGTTGTCTTCATGAGACTAAAACTAGCAGTGTTTTAAAGATATTCAGAAAAGTTTCTTTAAATGAAAAATCTTGTCAGTTCATATTAGGCAATGTTTATGGTTGAGATCAAGCCACTAATACCCTCAGGGCTTCTGAATTAAAGGGGCTGTCCAGGATCAACAAAAAACAGACCAACGGGGAAAATTACGTAAAATAATAAATAAGCATTAATTCCCTGTTAAATCCCCAGCCGCTCCAGCGCTGTAGCGCCGAGGCTCGCCGCCAGTCTTTGATTACTGTGCTGCAACGATGACGTCACTTCGACACACCTGGCCACGGAAGTAACTGAGGCTAGTGGTTGGCTGCAGCTGTCACGTGTGTCAATGTGACATCATTGCTGTAGCTGCAGCGGCTGGGAGATTTAACAGGTAAGTAATGCGTATTTTATTATTTTATGGCATTCCTCCCCCTTGGACCGTGTCTGTTGATCCCAGACAACCCCTTTAACAATAAAAAATGAAGTCTCCTGGTGGAAGGTGCAGTCTTAGGCCCTGTTCACACTGAGTTTTTTTGCGCTGATTTTGATGCGGAAACTGTGTCGGAATCAGCGCCAAAAAATGCCAGAAACTGCCACGCATTGATTTCAATGGGTGGTGGATGCTCTTTCTTCCCGCGGTTCTGTCTCTGACCTCGCATTAAAATCAATGGGAGGTAGAGAAAACATTTTTTGCCCACGAAAAACGCTGCGAAAACCGCGGCAAGAAAGTGCAAGCAGGTCAAAAATCTTCCAGGCAGATTTTTCCTGCCTGCAAAATACTCTATGTGAACAGGGCCTTAGAAGCTGTTACTGGCTATTGCATAAGTATATTTGTATTACGTATTTGCTTTGTTTTCCTAAATAAAAATGCATGTTATTATCTCTTGCCAGCTTTACCATGAAATCTCCACAGATGTGCAAAGTGCAGAGGAGTTAACAATCTTGGTGTTGATTATAGGACGTTGGCTGATGCCAAGAGGTAAAATGAACCGGGACCAGCTCGCTCAGCTACTTCTGACGTACCTAGCTTTAGGTGCAGATATTCTAGATATTTTAGAACTAATGAAGGAGCCATCAGTGAAAACCAACAGGACTATAACTGTTGTGGGACTGTGTCTGTTCACTTGGGCGGTTATGCAATTCACATTAGTGCTCACCCAAACTTTACCCACTTCATCTTCGCATACAGAGGTCGATCAGCAGACTCATTCATCATCTGGAGTAAAGAATTGCATACTGTCTTTATGTTGTACCAGTGAGGTTTGGAGTATCATGGTCACGGTGGGAATGCAGGACGGACCCTTTCTTATTTACCGCTTGTACTTGGTAACTAGAGAGGGAGTGTTTAATGACTCCATGACTTTCTTTATATGCAAAAACATTTTATCAGTTATAATACAAGTTTACAGGGTTGTTGTGTATCTTTGCAACGAACATTGCAAAAGAAATAAATGTAAACAATCTCATATAAATTTAGAATAAGTTTTTTTTTAAAAATGTGTAAAAATTATAAGAATGTATTTAGTAATGTATTAAAAAAATTATAATAAAATAAAGAGTCTTCAGTTTATACCCTGCTACCATTTGTAAAACAGGAAAAAATGGAAAAGATGTATCTGCTGTAATAATCGATACTATAGTGTTTGCTCGTATTTGGAATTGTTTTCTCAATGCTCCATTCACACTTACGTTAGTTTTCATCCTGTCAGGTTTCCAATGCTCTATGATAAGCAGAATAGCGAATAACCGAAACCTGGAGGAGACATTAGAAGTCATTGGGATCCATTACACAAAATATCATACTGGTTCTGACATATCTATCATGGCTCCTCTAAGAAGAGAACACCTGTGTGTACAAAAACTTAAAAGGGGTAGTCTGCTTTTGGACAATTCCTTTTTGTTAGAAGAGTCCCTGGACAATAAGTTGATCACATGATGTTTGTTACAGACAAGTTGGACTATCTGGGCTGCTAAAAGACTTAGCTTAGGCTTAGCGCTGGGGTGTGGAGTCTAAGGGTATGTTCACACGCAGTAGCAAATTACGTCTGAAATTACGGAGCGGTTTTCAGGCCGAAAACAGCTCCTGAATTTCAGACGTTTTTGCAAGTACTCGCGTTTTTCGCGTCGTCTTTTACGGACGTTATTGGAGCTGTTTTTCAATGGAGTCAATGAAAAACGGCTCCAAAAATGTCCCAAGAAGTGACATACACTTCTTTGAAGCGGGCGTATTTTTACGCGCTGTCTTTTGACAGCGACGCATAAAATTACACCTCGTGGGAACAGAACATCGTAAAAACCATTGCAAGCAATGGGCAGATGTTTGCAGACGTAATGGAGCCGTCTTTTCACGCGTAATTCGAGGCGTAAAACGCCCGAGTTACGTCTGAAAATAGGCCGTGTGGACATACCCTAAGAGCGGCCTTGTCTTCCCCCCTAACCCTGTTGGGGAGGTATGGACTTTACTTCAAGGTATCCTCCAGGTCATACAGCTAGCCAAAATGGCATTAAAAATGTTTGCGAATTGGCTAATAGGAGCACTGAAATAATACACGAGACTAAAAATTATAAGTTCATCATATTCATGATGGGAGCGCTACCCCGCCTCTCTCCGCCCCTACAGGCTGGTGATTGACAGGCTGCTGTGTATACATGTATACACAGCAGCCTGTCAGTCACCGCAGAGAAGTGCTCCCCTCATGAATACACCCGTGTACAGTCCAGTGTATTCTTTCCGTTTTGGCCAATAGGAGTACTGACCTGTAGCTGTAATATGCTGCATATTAGGCTGACAGATCTGCTTTAATTTAGGACATGCATGCCCAGACCAGTGGATGGCAGCACAGAGGAACAGCCATGGACTATGAAGATATGAAGAATTCTCAAATAAGGTGCGACCACACACAGCAGAAATTCCACTGCGTTTTCACAAGTGAAATTGACATGCTGCATATTGAGAATACGCACTGTAGGTCAATTTGTGGTTTTTTTTTTCGTGGCATTAATCATGACAGCAGAACATATCCAAATTCAGGGTATGTGCACACGTACTGTTTTCAGGCGTAATTCGGGCCGTTTATGTCTCGAAAAACGCCTGAAAAAACGGAGGCAGAAAACCTACAAACATCTGCTCATTGATTTCAATGGGAAATACTGCACTCTGTTCCGACGGGCCATTTTTTTTCAAAAAAGGGCACGTAAAAAGACACCCACGAAAAATAAGTGCATGTCACTTCTTGAGATGTTTTTGGAGCCGTTTTTCATTGACTCTATAGATTGTGCTAGTGCTATACAGTAAGGGTATGTTCACACAGCCTATTTACGGACGTAAATCGGGCGTTTTTGCCCCGAATTACGCCCGAAAATAGCGCCTCAATAGCGCTGACAAACATCTGCCCATTGAAAGCAATGGGCAGACGTTTGTCTGTTCACACGAGGCGTATATTTACGCGCCGCTGTCAAATGACGGCGCGTAAATAGACGCCCGCGTAGAAGAAGTGACCTGTCACTTCTTTGGCCGTAATTGGAGCCGCTATTCATTGACTCCAATGAATAGCAGCGCTAATTACGGCCGTAATTGACGCGGCGTTCAAGCGCCTGCACATGCCGGTACGGCTGAAATTACGGGGATGTTTTCAGGCTGAAACATCCCCGTAAATTCAGCCGTTACGGACCCCCGCCGTGTGAACATACCCTAAAACTCTGCTGCGCTTGAAAACAGTTAGGGTATGTTCACACGGCTTATTTTCGGCCGTTTTTCGGGCCGAAAAATCGGAAGCAGGACGCCTCCAAACATCTGCCCATTAATTGCAATGTTCCGAGGGCCCGTTTTTTTACGCGGCCGTTTTGAAAAACGCTCATGTAAAAAAATGGCCACGAAAAAGAAGTGCATGTCACTTCTTGAGCCGTTTTTCATTGACTCTATAGAAAAACAGCTCCAAAAATGGCCATAAAAAAACGCTGCGAAAAATGTGAGTTGCTAAAAAAACGGCTAAAAATCAGGAGCTGTTTTCCCTTGAAAACAGCTCCGTATTTTCAGATGTTTTTGGTTAAAGGGAATGTGTCGCTAGAATTTATTTTTTTTCTTCAGTAAAACAATTAGTATTTAAGCAATTAAACATTGTTTTAATTATTTTAATTTTTCACAAGTCAGGAAATATTATAAATTAGATTCTAATTTATAACATTTCCATGTGCTGGCCACTATAGGGAGCAGATCCCAAAATTGCAGCATGGTCACTGTGGTAAAGCAACCTCATTGATTTATGCTGCAAATTTGGGGTGGACACACTCTCTAGTGTCCTCACACAATCCCCCCTCCCTTCTTCTGGCTAGTGCCAGGAGAAGGAGGGGTTTGAATGTCTTCAAACCTCCTACACTGTGTGCTGCCATTTTCAGAGCGACTGCACAGTGGTAGGAGGATTAGATACAGGGCTCAGCAGACAGTATCACACGAACATAAATTACCTGCTCCTGTCGCCACCACCGCTGGTCTACGCTCCTCTTCCTTGCGCCTTCACTTCGTTGAACATATGGCCGGATGCCGTCATCTTACTGTCCGGCAGCGGCTTCCGGTCCACATGAAAATGGCACCGGATTTCGCTCTACGAACAAGCTTCGTTTTGGTCTGTGTGGGAGCGGCGCATGCGACGGAACGGCTTCCGTTCGCATTCTCTATGGGGTTGTATGTGCCGCATAGAATCTCTGTATGTGTCGTTAATCGACACATACCGAGATGAAAAAAAAATGGCAGCTCCCATAGAGAAATAAAAGTTTGAATACTGTAAAAAGTACAAAGTCACAACACTAATAAATACAATTTTTGTCTATATTTTATTTAAAGCAATATAATAATAATAATAATAATAATAATAATAATAAAAATCATGACACCTTCCCTTTAAGCGTGTGAACATACCCTTATGATATATGTAAGTAATTATCAGGTTCTGGTATAATGGGTTTCTGGATTCTAAAAAAATGAAGATAGGGAATTTACTTGTGTACATTGGAGAAGCTTTATCCAAAATTAGTTAAAGGGAGGGAGAATGAACGTCAGATGTGCACCTGTAGCTTTCTGTGCCAGAAAAAGAAAGCAGTAGTATGGAGCACGTAGGTGATTATGTATTTTCCGGAGTACTGTGGTAGCCACGGGGGAAGGGCACTGTGGCAGGCACTCGCACTGGGGGCACTGTGGATAACCGCGGGGCACTATGTCTGCTAAAGGGTAACTAAACTTTTAAAAAACTTTTGACATGTAAGAAGTTTTGATCGGTGGGGGTCCGAACACTGAGACCCCCACTGATCGCAAGAACAAAGCTGCTGTGCCGCTTAGTTTCTGAGTGGCTTTCCTTGGAGCGGTGTACAGGCGCAATAGAACGTCTATGAGCCCGTACACCGCTCACTCGAGCGCTTCTGTCGCTTCTTTCTATCAAACGGTGGGGGTCTCAGTGCTCGGACCAAAACTTCTGAAATATAGTTACATAGTTACATAGTTAGTACGGCTGAAAAAAGACACATGTCCATCAAGTTCAACCAAGGGAAGGGAAAAGGGAAGGAAAAATTTCTACACATAGGAGCTAATATTTTTTTGTTCTAGGAAATTATCTAACCCTTTTTTAAAGCCATCTCCTGTCCGTGCTGTGACGGCTCCTGCGGTGACTATTCCATAGATTCACAGTTCTCACTGTAAAGAAGCCTTGTCGCCTCTGCAGCTTGAACCTTTTTTTCTCCAGACGGAGGGAGTGCCCCCTTGTTTTTTGAGGGGGTTTTACAAGGAACAGGATTTCACCATATTTTTTGTATGTGCCATTAATATATTTATATAAGTTAATCATGTCCCCCCTTAGTCGTCTTTTTTCAAGGCTAAATAGGTTTAATTCTTTCAATCTTTCCTCATAACTTAAATTCTCCATGCCCCTAATTAGCTTCGTTGCTCTTCTTTGTATTTTTTCCAACTCCAGGGCATCCTTTCTATGAACTGGAGCCCAGAACTGAACTGCATATTCTAGATGAGGCCTCACTAATGCTTTGTAAAGTGGTAATATTACATCCCTGTCCCGCGAGTCCATGCCTCTTTTAATACACAACAGTATCCTGCTGGCCTTTGAAGCAGCTGATTGACACTGCATGCTGTTATTGAGTTTATGATTTACAAGTACACCCAGATCCTTCTCAACTAGTGACTCCCCCAGTGTAGCTCCCCCTAGGACATATGATGCATGCAGGTTGTTGGTACCCAGATGCATAACTTTACATTTATCTACATTAAACTTCATCTGCCAAGTGGATGCCCAAATACTTAGTTTGTTTAAATCTGCTTGCAATTCATGAACATCTTCCATAGTCTGAACTATATTACATAGCTTGGTGTCATCTGCAAAAATAGAAATAGTGCTATTAATCCCTTCCTCTATATCATTAATAAATAAGTTGAATAATAGTGGTCCCAGCACTGAACCCTGGGGTGCACCACTTATAACCGATGACCATTCAGAGTAGGAATCATTGACCACAACTCTCTGGATACGGTCCTTGAGCCAATTCTCAATCCAATTACAAACTATATTTTCTAAACCTATAGTCCTTAATTTACCCATTAGGCGTCTATGGGGGACAGTGTCAAATGCCTTTGCAAAGTCCAAAAACACTAAATCCACAGCGGCCCCTCTGTCTAGACTTCTGCTCACCTCTTCATAAAAACAGATTAGGTTAGTTTGACAACTTCTGTCCTTAGTAATGTCACTATGATATGTCAAAAGTTTTTAAAAAGTTTAGTTACCCTGGTTCCTAACATTTATGGCATATTCAGAGGATATTCCATAAATGTCTGATAGAAGCGACCTCCGTTTTCTCACTATAGATACATGTTCCAGAGCTGGGACCTGCATTGAGCAGACAGGATATGCCATAAATGTCTAAATTGAGGATACCCATTAAGGAATTTGCTGCAGCATGCATAATCTCACATACATATCTGTATATACAGTATACACATACTTTCCTGTGAATAATACCATATCAGGATCTGTAGCTTTAAGGCAAGAGCTGTCACTCACACTGCAGACCTTCTCACCATGTGCTGCTCATCAGTGTAAACATTGGGGACAACATAGAAGTAGCAAGATTAATAATGAACGATGAATAAAACAAGGGAATAAAGTCCAGCAGAGCTCATCCTGGACACTGTCAACAAGTAGGAGCAGCCCCTGGTCAGTGTACACAGGATATTACACTATTTTCAAAACGTTTTAATAAAGTATAAAATGATTGTACTATAATATTATATAATCTTTTGGGTGTATTTTACATGTGCAAAACCTGAATAAATGCAAAATAAAATATACATTTATCTTGAGGCGGTTTCCGCCTCCAAAACCCCATTTCAATGAGTCACAAATGGCTATAAGGAAACCGCTTGTAGTCGTAGCTACAGAGGTGTGATATCTGTCCTCTTCACAGGTGAATGAATGACCTATGAGTCTATCTCTGGAATGCCGGGTAATGAAATTCCTCAGAAACTCCAGGAATATCTCCTCCCGTGTATGTGTCACTGCTGTAATGTAACGTAACCGCTCCACATTCCAGCACTGACAGCTCCCTATAACAGCTCAGTTACTCACTATTGACCCGTACAGCCGCCCTTCACTGGCGCTTTCTATCCTGATTGGCTGCAGGTGTAATCCGCTTTACTCCCATTGGTTAAACCTCCTAATCCCCGGGCCAGGTAATTGACACTCTTCTCCCATTGGATCCTTTTCCCTGGCAAGTCTCTGTGAATGGCTAGAACAGCCCCTCTTGTGTAACACGATTGGCCAATTCGGTTACCAAAGTTTTTCCTATTGGCTAACACTGCCACCACAGTTATTCCGCCATATTCCGGGACTCCGGTGTTCTCCGGACAGGGTGTTATTCGCCGGTGGAGTTATGTCGGTGTGGAGGAGAAGAGAAGATTTGGTTGAAGCAGGAAACTTGTTGATAGTGGCTTGACTCGACAGGTGCATAGGAAGGTGTCGCACTTGTATGCTATTACTGCCGCTAGCCTATAGGGGGCGTCAGCCTCAATGTAAGAAGTTCAGTCAGTAACTGGAATACATGACCCTGACCTCTCCGGAGCACCGACCCCTCGTCGTCTCTCAGCTTCTTCTTCAGTCATGTCCGGTGCTGAATTCCGCCTTCCTCCGGTTGTGTGGGCTCCGGTAGTCGGTGCTGTGGTGAGCGGAGACACTGGGAGTAGCTGCTGCTGACTTCAGGTAACTTTATATCGTCATTTCTTATTTATAGCGCTGGCCGCTTCTGCATTACTTTATAGGAGCTCTCCATCTCCTCCAGACTGTATATACAGGTGTTACACTATACATTGCGTGCTCTTCTCTCTTAAGCTTCACTTCAGGTTACTTTTAGCAATATCTGTGTCTGGGAAAGCTGGGTGGCAATGAATATGGGAAAGCTGGGTGGCAATGAACATATAGACCTGTAGCGTAAAGACTGCAGTTTCTGACCGAATTTTCTGTGTGGAAATTCTGCAGCGTATTCGCAACAACAATTTACATGCTGCAAAATAAGAATCCGCAACGCAGGTCAATTTCCGCACTTTTCTGCGTCCCCCCCCCCCCCCAGAGTGTGGATGGGATTTGTTTGAAATCTCATGCATTTTGCTACTACTGTAATACCCTGCGGAATTTCTGCATGGAAATTCCGCTGCGCATACGCTACGTGTGAACTCGCAGTTTATTTCGCAAGTAAAATACGTTTTTGATAAGTTTTACTCTACCGGTATTGTCATACGCTGCGGATTTACTGTAGGTAAACCTGCGCAGCAAGTTCGCACGTAATACGCATCGTGTGCGTGTGGCCTAAGGCCCCATGCACACGGCCGTGCCCGTAATCATGGGCCACGGCTGCGGACAAAGTATGGGAGCACGGCCCGTAAAATTGAAAAGATAGGACATGTCACACTTCTGCGGCCTGGACACCTTCACGTAAATTATTGGGAAGGTGTCCGTGGACAATAGAAGTGAATGGGTCTGTCGGGCTGGGTTCACACGACCTATTTTCAGACGTAAACGAGGCGTATTATGCCTCGTTTTATGTCTGAAAATAGGGCTACAATACGTCGGCAAACATCTGCCCGTTCATTTGAATGGGTTTGCCGACGTACTGTGCCGACGACCTGTCATTTACGCGTGCAGGACACTTCTTTGCAACGTAATTTGAGCCGTTCTTCATTGAAGTCAATGAAGAGCAGCTCAAGATTACGAGCGTCAAAGACGCCTCGCATAATACGAGGAGGAGCTTTTGCGTCTGAAACGATGCAGCTGTTTTCTCCTAAAAACAGTCTGTCTTTTCAGACGTAAAAGACAGTTCACGTGTGCACATACCCTAATTGCGGACATGGTGCGGAATACAAAACGCACCGTAGGTCAATTTCTGAGCGCATTTACGCAGCATGTGACTAACATTTGTTCAAATCTCATCCACTTTGCTGCTACTGTAGTTTGCGGCGGATTTTCCGCAACAAAATCCGTTGCGGAAAATCCGCAGTATTTCTGCTACGTGTGAACTTGCCCTAGTAGGGAGAAAAGTGTCTAGCGGGGGCAGCATGGACAAATGAATATACTTGGTCTACTGTGTAACCTTCTGTAATTCTATTGAAACAATTAAGTTAGTTTACAAGGAAATGCTTTCCATCTGTTTTCTAAAGACTCTTGTCATCATGTTTTGTTTTTACACTTTATAACGTTGACTTGAACAATTTATCCAGTTGTCTGTATATTGGTTGTGTGTTCGGACAGCACCACCTTAGATAAATATATTCCTTGCTGAAATTCTACGGCCACTGGAGATCTTGTTATGTTTATATAGGATTTATCAAAGGATTAATATATCTTTATTTTTTTTCCGGGATGTGTTCATGTTGTTCTCCTTTCTTCCCAGTGTTACGGCCTTTGGGGGAGGTTATCCAATCTAGTGCAAAGGAAAGGTGGAGCAGTTGTCCATAGCAATTAATTAATTTGAAAAATTAAAGATTGAATTAATCGTTCCTAGTAGATTTATGGAAATTGTTAATACTGTATCAGAGAAATGGCCTGATGTAAACCTTGTGAACGGATCTTGTGTAAATACAGGAGGGATTGCTAGAAGAGCTGTTCACATGAATGTGACTTCTTCCGTGTGTAATCAGACATCTTATGTAGTGTGTGTGTGTGTGTGTGTGTGTGTGTGTGTGTGTATATATATATCTATCTCTGTAAACATTCATCTGGTTTCCATACAGCCAATAAATGTATTTAATTACCATTAGATTTCATGTGTTTTAGTAATGGGCAAATTCTACAGAAGATAAATATAGCTTGAAAAAACCAAAACCCTTCCATCTAGATAAGTGTCGCTTAACCCTGTCATTGTCCTAAAACGTATTGGAATGCAAATAGTGATTCATTGTTTGTCCCTGTGTAGGAGCCCGGTCTGGTTGGATCACTACTCCTGTTTATCAGAAGAGTTCACACCGTACGCCTCCCGTGTAACAAGAATATAAAGCTGGAGTTTTTTCATATAATGCCGAGCAGAATGGGCTCCAAAATGGATTTATCGAAGGACATTAAAATGAAAGCGCACTACAATGGGTGAGTATATGAGGGGGGTACATTTTTTCTTTATTATTGGACCGAGTCCCTTTCACATGCAGTTTATTATCTATTATTGTCTGTATGGAAACAAATGTTGGGCTGGTGAAACTGACTATACAGTTAGTGGGTGGATTATGAATAGGAAGTCTAGAAAAATGTCTGCCCCCCCCCCCCCCCCATCATTTCTTTTAAATCTCACATATCTCCAGTTTTCAGATCCTCTAGAAGCTGTTATATACAAACCTGTAAACCATATTATCCGTTCCTTTGTGTATGCTGTCCTCATATAAACCGACAATTTAAGGTTTAATGACCCTTTAAGTTTATTGTACACATAGACCTGTCTACTTGTAGTATTTTGCTTATAAACATAGTGTCACATACTTTTTGCTTAAAGGGGTTATCCGGGAAATTTTATATTGATGGCCTATCAGATTGGTGGGGTGCCGGGAGTCGGACCTCCACCAATCAGCTGTCTTAAGGGACCGTTGCAATGAATGCTGCAGCCTTTTCATAGCTTACCAAGCACGTTGCCGTACACCTCCGTAGTGACTGTGTCTGGGATTGCAGTTCTGGTCCCATTCAAGTAAATTGGACTGAACTGCATTCCCGGGCACAGCTACTATGGATGTGTACGGCACTGGGACCAGTAAATGTTGACTAGGCCGCAGCGTTTCAGTCATCTTATCGCGGGGTTGTCGGGAGTTGGACCTTCAATTATCTGGTATTAAAGACCTATCCTAAGGATAGGCCATCAATATAAAATGCCTGGTGAACCACTTTTAAGGGTTCATATGAATTTAATAGATGGGTATTCCTACTCGCCAGAGCAGAGAGTCACTACGAATATTCTGGAGACCAATCCTGTCCATGGTTTACACCGCAGCAGGCCCTGGGAGTCATTGGTAAAGTCCATTGTTAATGTGCTGAACAGGGATTGTCCAAACTGAACCAGTGTACAGATTATTTAAATAAAATATATATAATATTTGTGTAAGATAGAACACCAGAAAAATGGCGGTATGCATATGCGCCCACTTGAGTTTTTCCTGCATGCTTTAAAACTATACAACGTCCGCCTGATGCAGTAAAATACTGTTGAAGAACAAATAATGCATGTGAATTTTAGCACATTAATTTTAAGTAATTGGTCATCCATAACCCTGACACCTGTGGCCCAAAAGACCAGCAAATGGTGACTGAATTTTAGCAAACACTATATTTGCCGCCTGTGTAATAAGTAAATTCAGAAAAACAACAATTTTAATTTCTCTCAACCACAAGAAGAAAACCAAAACAAGTTTGTGGCTGCAGAAGAATTTTCTTCCTCCTTTTTAGTTTTTGCAATTGAGCTCCATATCCAAACTGATGTACTGCGGAATGTTACCTTAGTCTAAGAAGATATCCCACCCTGTGCTGTATAGTACGCAGGACACCATACTGAAGGTGGCAATAAATGAGCCCACGCTCCATGTTTCCGACACAAACAAAAATTGCTTTAGTTAAATTGTCAGCGAATGTAATTTTTCAGTGATGTGTGCATTGATAAATCTCCCTACATTTTATTGCAGTTTTCAAAGCTGCTGTCGGCTGGAATACAATTCTGTGGTCAATGCATGGGAGTTAGGAAAGTCAGACCTGTTATGATCAGCTGGTTGTGACGCCATGTTTTGTTTTTTTTGTCTTCGTGAGAGAACCCCTTTTTAATGTCTGTTACCATAGCTAGATCCGTATATCTAACCTGTATATGTTTCTTGCCTGATCTGTTGGAAGATACAAAAAAATGTGCACGTTCCCTTTAATATACCTGAAGGCTAAATTGTCCAAAACTCTCCTTTTTTCTTTTACCGAATCGACCGTAATAATGTTAATGCTTCATTAAATCCCATGTATATGGTCTGTATGTGGCCTCTGCTTTTCCTCCTCTGACCCCATCTATGTTGCGCAATACTCCTTCACGGTAACTTTGGTTTATGAGCATAGCTCAGATATTTATAATTGTTGGCCGCACACTTGAGTGATCTTGTAAACATGATGTAGTTCAGAATGAGCTGCTTCCACCTGAATGCTGAAGAACATGGCATGTGGCAATTTCCCAAAATAAAATCTGGGTGTGTATAGGTATGTGTGCACACAGCCCTATTTAATTTATACATATTTATAAATATATACCAGGGACGGACAAATCCAAGCATCCATGTGACTAATACATATAGAAATGTTATTGGTTCCTGATTTCTGATTTTTTGCTATTGATGTATATGACATTCTTGCTGCTATATCACTGGTTACCTTCTATCTTTTCTTCAAAGGAGTTATCTAGGAAAACTCCTATCCGTAGTACCAGACGCACGTATGGATTTACCACCATGCCTGGATAAACATTGAAGGGGCTGTGGTTTTCTGATCGGTGAGACCCCCACCAATCACACCTTCGTGGCCTGTTCTATGGATAGGCCATCAATGTGTCCTGGAAAATACATGCCTGTGGATTTGCAGCAAAATCCGCAAGCCCCCGTCCCCCCCCAAAAAAAAGCCTGTACTATTTTTAAAGTTAACACTATACTCCCCTCCCTGACGCTCCAGTGTCAATGCGTCCCTAGTTATTACAAACAAAATGTGCACCTGCAGATTTTGTGTGTTTTTTTTTTTTTTTGTGATATCGGTGCACAAACCGCAACATAACTCAACTTGCAATTTTGTAGTTCAGAATTTATGCTCCCCATTGAAGTCTATAGGCCAAAGACGCAGCATCTCCGCACAGAATACGCAGCAAATTGACATGCTGCGGATTTGAAAGTCGCACCACATTCCACACGACTTTTCTGTAATTTTTCCGTAGTGTGAGCCTGAGATTTGCTAAAACTCATGCACTTTCCTGCTACTGTAGATGCTGTGGAATTTCCACACAGAATTCCATTGCGGAAATTCCGAAGTGTTTACGCTACATGTGAATCCAACCTAAAACTTAGACCGTATAAAACGAAACCAGACAGGCAGAAGATGCGCTGAATTTATTATGAACTGTGCACCACTGTGATAAATTTGGCGCATCTTGCTAGACATGTTAGATACTTTGTCTTCCTTACACCACACCTTGGTTAGCTTACATTAGACCAATATTTAGTGCCATGTTTTTACCACATTTAAGCCACGCTCCTTTTCGCTAAACCACACCACCTTTCTATACACTTTTCAAAACCATCTGGTGAGATGAAAAGTGTCGAAAACCCATAATAAATCTGGCGCATTTAGATTATTCCCCCGATTCTTTCAGAATTTACTATTGATTGTTATGGAGGGTCAGCAGAAGTAAATGGATATAAGACCCACTTCTACAAAGAAATGTTGGTGAAGTAAGTCTCTATTCTCACTCCGCAAACAGTGCAGTACGTTGGACGTTTGCACCAGGAAACGCTCCCGCCATATATGCTGAACGTTTCCATAGGGCCCCATTGACCTGACGTATGGCAAGAGTTTCTTTTTGACATATGTTCTGTACATTCTGCATCGACATACCTTTCTTTCTAAAAACTGTATTGAGTAGCATAATTGGCTAAGCTATCCAGTAGAGAGGCATCCCGCAAAAGAAGCACACACAATATTTTATTTCAATAGGCGACGTATCCCCTTGTAAGCCATCCGTTAACATCTCCTGATGTATACCTCCGATGTTCACTGCAAGCACAGTGTGAATAGAGACTAACTGGATGTACGCTTTCATGTTGTTTCCATGCGCAGATGATTTATGTCTGGATGACTTCTATCTTGGGTCCGTTTCTGGCAAAGAACATTTATATTGCACAGGTAGTACTTTTCCTGTGTTTGCCACTTGGTTGGATGAAGTGACAAGATTACAGCTAAGAAGCATTTAGTTTTTTTACGTATTACTGTATGTATATTATGTACGTCTTTACTATGTATTCATATCCATCACACAAGGCATGTGGGAAGTTATGCATTCCTGAAAAGATTACTAGTTTAGTTGGAATAACATGAATGATAATAGCTGTAAGTGCCGCGTACACGACGGGTGCAGCTCGTCCTACCTGAATGTGTCAGAATTTATTTTACCTTCATTTAATACTCCGATAGACGAGCCCAATACTTCCTCAATCCTGCCATTCCAAGTGTTCAGCTGACTCTCTCGAAATTAACATTTTCTGACGTATCCATTTTAAATGGCAAAGCAGTGTAAAGTTGCCCGGACGCGTTAGATAAATTTCCCCAGGATCAGACGTGTTTTAAGGCAGAGTTCTGCTGTCACATCTGCAGAAACGTACGGTCTATAGTACAGTACATTCAAAACCCCATCCACATGTAGTGGAAAAAATTGAGGTCATGCTGCAGATTGTTAATTTTGAGCATGTCAATTATGTAGTGAATGTTCACAGCAGATTTCACCCCTTTAATGTTTTGGGTAAAATCCGCATGTAACACATGTAGGTTTTGCTGCGGAATTCATGGTTGATTTCCTCTGCTACTTGGGCATTTACCCTTTGGAGGGTATGTTTATTGCTCGGTTATTGAAAAATTGTAGTTGCGATTTTAGCAGTGAGCGCGGTAATAAACCACAATTTCACCACACCGTGTGAATAGACCCTTATATGTATGGGGCAGCCTGATACTCACTTAGGAGTCAATGAGATGCTTTGTTCCCTGGGAGATCAGCTCCCTCATAGGTGTCTGGCAGCCCACTCTCCGAATGGAAATAAAGATGCATGCTCAGCTTTGTTGTGAAGGGCATATACAACGCCTGTATTTGTATTTTTTTTTTTGTCCCATTATAAAACCGTAATACAAGAAAACTAATGTACCATATGGGACCCCTGTGCTGCTACACGTATGGGTTGTCTACCCCTTCATGCTAGGAGAGGCCAGAAGCTGTGTTTTTAAAACCTGATACAAATAGACGAACAATTGAGATATTCCTCCTGTTATTCCTCTTGAAAATGTATGAACAAATTGACAACTGGGTGTTACCCCTTATCAGGCTGTGTCCCTGCACAGTCTGACACTGTTAGAATTGATTGGATGGTGTCTGAGTGTGTGGCTACCCAACCCTGTTGACAACGGGAATAGTTATGCCCAGCTGTCCATTTAGGGTATGTTCACACGAGGGCGTCCGTAACGACTGAAATTACGGGGATGTTTCAGCCTGAAAACATCCCCGTAATTTCAGCCATAACGGCATGTGTAGGCGCTTGAACGCAGCGTCAATTACGGACGTAATTGGCGCTGCTATTCATTGGAGTCAATGAATAACGGCTCCAATTATGGCCAAAGAAGTGACAGGTCACTTCTTAGACGCGGGCGTCTATTTACGCGCCGTCATTTGACAGCGGCGCGTAAATTACGCCTCGTGTGAACAGACAAACGTCTGCCCATTGCTTTCAATGGGCAGATGTTTGTCAACGCTATCGAGGCGCTATTTTCAGACGTAATTCGGGGCAAAAACGTCCGAATTACGTCCGTAAATGGGCCGTGTGAACATACCCTTATTCATACATTTCCAGGAGGAATGACAGAGGGATGGCACAATTCCGCTCCAGGACAGTTGTTTTATGTGGCATTTACTAAAACGGACATACTTGCCTATGCTTATGTCTTTGCTCTTGTTAGGCATTTGTCTAGTTGTTTATTTTAGATTTAAAATACTACACTAGTCAGGTTTTTCATAGGAGTAAATAGAAATTGTGCATTTTTGCCATGCTCTGCTCCTAGTGTTTTTTTTTTCTCTGCAGTACGGCTCGTATGTATACTTCTTCTTTTTTTTTTTTTTTTTTTTTTGTCTAAAAGATCCTCCGTGCATGCACTTACTGGTGAAATTTTGGTGCACCAAGCATTAGTCTGGTTAAACGTTAAGCTGCACACAAGACATGGTTTGTTTTATGAATGAGCCACATCACCGAGCCATGCCATAAGTGGTTTATAGGGTTTGCTAATTCACAGTATACACTTTGAGTTCGTAAATATAAGTTGTCACTAGTGATGTCACCCGTCACGCTGGATCACTTTATTTGCAGCATTTATCTTGCAGGTGACAGCCGCTCTTAGGTCACTGGCATCTGAATTCTTGTTTGTGTCATTTATATATCATCACATGTCTGTTCTTTTACTAGGCTTGCGTTATGCTGTTTTAATTGATACCTGAGCTGTTAGGGCCATAATTTATCTTGGACCGTCTTAGTAATATAGTTGGGACTGACTGATTCATCACTTAATGCTCTACAATATATTACACACTAGTGTTGTAAAGGAGAACTCCGCCCAAATACATAATTTCCTTGTCCTTTAGTCACATGAAATGTTTTAATTCTAAACCTGGTATTACATGCTCCCATAGTGATGATACAGCAGCGTTCCTCTGATCCAGGGTCCCTGAGGTCTGGCAGGTTTTGCACTAAATTAAAATCGGTGGTTCTACATTTCCAAATTCCTAATGCAAATTGTGTACTGTGCATCATGTATGCGGCCATATTACCAATCTATATTATACAAATCTGTAATATGGCGCTCATACTTTTTTATATATTTTGTCTCAGTGAATCCTTTTTGGCTTTTTTTAAAGGGCATGCTCCATCGTGCTTGTTGGTTTAGGAAGAAGCTTTGCTTTTAGGGGAGAACATAGTGCCTCATGGAAGCACCATACGAATGCCATTATACAGACCCCAAAAAGGTCCTACCCGTCCAATTTTGGCAGGACCAGACGGCCATCTATTGTGATTTTGGCCAACGTTTGTTCAGCAGATGTCCCAGTAAAAAAAAGATTTGACGTGTTGAATTTCAACATGCCCGATTTGTTTTTCCTCAAGGAAGACAAGCTGTTGCCAGAGGTGTCTGGCCGCAGCTTATTGCACTTTCCCCTTTGAGAACACGTGCACGTTAGGCCGAGCAGAGTGCATGGGGAGGTCGGCAGTAATAGCTGTCTGCCTATAGCTATTGAAGGTGTATGGATACCTTCAGCTTTGTTCACCTCTGCGTTGAGACCCCGTTCATGGGTTCCGTCTGACCTTTCCGTCAGGGGAACCCATGAACGGAATCCAAACTGAAACAAACAGAAACCATAGCTTTCAATGGTGACTGATCCGGTGCAATTGGTTTGCGTTTGTCACCGTTGTGTAAGGTTTCCGTTGTTTTGACTGAATCAATACCGTAGTCGACTGCGCTATTGATTCCATTCGCTTTTCATGACATCCTTTAAACGGATTTCATTATAGACTATGTTTGACGGATGTGTTAAACAGATGCCTGACCGTGGCATCCGTCACCATGGGCTATAATGGTATCAGTTTAATGAATACGTCATGTAAAGGGTCATGAGAGTTTGACGTATCCATAACACAGATACCATTATTGCCTATGGTTATGGATGCCGCTGTTAAAATGTAGCTAAACGTTTGACAAACTTCTGACATGTCATAGTGACATGTCAGAAGTTTGGATTGGTGGGGATCTGAGCACTGAGACCTCCACCAATCGCTAGAACGAAGCAGCTGAAGCACTCGTGTGAGCACTCAGCCGCTTCTTGTCCGGCTTTTTCCGGAAAGCCGATGTATCGGAGTACACGCTCATAGACTTTCTGTTGAGTCCGTACACGGATACATTTATTTCCGGAAAAAGCCGAGCAGACACGAAGCGGCCGAGCGCTCACGCAAGCACTTCAGCTGCTTCGTTCTAGCCATTGGTGGGGGTGTCAGTGCTCAGACCCCCACCAATCCAAACTTCTGACATGTCACTATGACATGTCAGAAGTTTGTCAAACGTTTAGCTACACTTTAAGGGATTTGTCAAAGCCAGGGTTTTTTCCCGATGTATACTTCAAACATAGGCTAAAAATACACACACGTACTTTGAAAGAATTTTTATATTTGTAAACAACAACAAAAACAAATACACAAACCAACAAAAGTCAAAAACATTACATTATATATCTAGTAATACTTGTGTATGCATCCCGCTGCTGCCCTGTATAAAGAATATGGAATTTCCCCTGTAAAGTTTAGATGAAGCTTTTGTTGAAGAAAGAATATAGTAAAAATCTATAGCCCATAGCCAAATGCTACATTTCAGGGGTATCCATAAAAGCAAGGGGCATAAATAGAAGCTATAACGCTTTGAGTGCAGAAATTTTAGTCCTCCAAAAAAGGTGTATGCGAGGACAAAGGGCAACTTGTCACAAATAATATTGGGACAACCGTGCATATAATATAAATGTAGAATTCTTGACTACAAAATCTTCACTTCTACAGGCAACTGTTTTAGTTTAGGTGTTCGTTTTTATACGGGAGGGCCAATATGTATTAATGTCATACATTTTCTATTTGGCTTAGTTAGAAGATATTTATAGAGACATTTTCACTATCTAAATGTGAATGACCTTATGACTGCAAAATCAGGTGACCTCATATTTCAATGAGACTTTCTTTAAAAATTACATGGAAGTAGTTTTCAGTTGTCAGCATATCAAAAACCACTGCGGGCATCGCTTCACTAAACTCTGCTATACATACTTCATTCTACTAAAAATCACTTCTCTCTAAGAAGAGAAGAGGAAAAAAAATGTCCTCAGGGTAGAATATCATCATGTTTTACTGAACAGTTATAGAAAATGTAAGCGGAGGAATAAATGGCGTTTACACGTGAAGTGATGACACTTTGTAAGTTGTTCTCTCTGGAAAAGTCAGCGGGTCCATGACCATGTAGCTTCCGCGGGGGGCGCAGCTGAGGGGGCTGGCGGGATAAGTGTCCTGCCTTATACCTCCCCATCCTGTGTGTGCTGCTTTAAAAGGTGTATTTCCTTCTTGGACATTTATGGTATATCCACAGGATATGTGTGTAATTGTATCTATAAATATGTAATGTATATACATGTGTATATTATATAACAGTACTATATATATTTGTGCAGTATAGCGCTACTATGAGTGTGCGGTATAGTGGTATGCTACGTTACTTTTTGAGGGGGGGGGACAAGTTTAGTTAAGGTGTGTGTGTGTGTAAATCGACAGACGTGGCATGCAACAATCGCTAATGAAGCTGTAGTAAGACAAAAGTCTGTTTAGCTGCATTAATGGCTCATGCATAAGGCAAAATACCCTGTACAATGGCACCTTGACTCCTTAATGCGCGCCTCTAATGAATTTATTCAGTAGTATGTCACCCATAAGCTACCCTGTTCAAAAAGTTGTTTAATGTGGTGTTTTTTTTTTAAATATTTAACTCTGCATGATGGACTAGCATAGTATACTATGCTATTCCACGCTTAGCGTATATGTTGGGAGCTTTATGTACACATTAAACAAAAAAAAATGATTTGTACAGGGACTAAGGTGGAAAAATATTACCACCTGTATTTCGACACATTTTAAATCACAGAATAATATGTTGTGTGAGCGCTTTCATGATGTTTCGTTTGCCATTAATATACATGGGAAGCGTTCGAGCAGATACTCTCCCGGAATGAATATTGTGATGATATCACCAGAAGAATATAACGCGCCCTGTATTGTAAATGTCAGGACTCTGACTCTTCCCTCCAACATCAATTTGTCTTACCCATCTGTTGTATGTTTGTTTTCTGCAGAGATATTCTGATCACCCGACTGGGAGCTTCGATGAATTATGATGAACTGTGCAATGAAGTGAGGGAGATGTGCAATCTACACCAGGGGCAGCCTATCACATTGAAGTGGATTGATGATGAAGGTATTGGGGTGGATATCTCGTTTTCAATAAATGAAGTACTGTTCACTCCTGCTTGCACCAAGATAAATACAGACATCCTGCAAACACCCATTGCCTCCCACCTCATATATTTTATTTCATGTACAGATTCAATTGTCTAAACAAATCTGTAAATACTCTTGTATATGTCTGCACGAAACCTGTATGTAGACCCGGAGTACCTGCAGCTCTGTCCTACAGAATCATAGGTACCCAGAGCGGTGTTTTTTTGTATGGCACTGAATTATGGAAATATTCTCTCTTGGAAGAAATGCATTTAGATTAGAATGCCTCCATAATGCGGCACTAGGCCACGATGATGCTACCTGTTGGGGTAGTGAAAACTCCTTCTGAACTACTGATAGAAAAAGGTCATCAGATGCTTGAAACTATTTTTCAAACCACCGATTGCACATTGGTGGTTTGTTTTTTGTTTTTTTTAGACTCCTTCAGAGATGAGAAAACCCCCTTAGACTCATTCAAACCTAATTGAACAGCACTAAAAAGAAAGACCTCATTTAACCATTAAAAGACCACCAAACCGGGGCGTCTGATCCTACTATGACTTCTGAATAATCATCTTTCCCGTGGGTGTCCTTGACACGCAGTCTGACAGTCGCTGCATCTTGGTCTTCCCACCTGAACCAGTGATTTTCTTTTAAATCTTCCTCCCAAGATCAGTTCATCCAACAGGTGTTTTTCATATTTGCACCTTTTAATCCTGTATTTTCTCCCTCTGTTAAATGTTAGGTAGTTGAGGTGATTTGGTAGCTCAAATATTGTGGTTAAAATAGAGGTTTAGAATAAATCTTTCTAGTCTACCTTCACATTGCAATTCTACTTTTAACACCCCCCCCAACTTCACAGCACCCAAAAAAAAGTCGCCATTTAAAGGGGTTGTCCGCTTGGAACTATTTTTTTTTTTTTTAATAGATACCCAATGAGCTAATTGTAGAGGAAATTATCAGTTCACACCTTGCGTAAATACTGCGGATTTTCCGCAACGGCATTTGTTGCGGAAAATCCGCATCAAATACAGTAGCGGCAAAGTGGATGAGATAAAACAAATCTCATCCACACACTTTGTACATAGTAAGCGGAAAAAAAACCGCTCAAATTGACCTGCGCTGCGAGGTTTTATTCTGCAGCATGTCAATTGTATACGCGTAAATGCTGCTTATTTGTTGCGGGTATTCCCATTGAATTCAGTGGGAAGCTAAATCCCGCAACAAATAGCTGTTGCGTTTTTTGCGGCGGGTTTGCAGCGATCCCGCCAAAAAAAGCCGGTTCCTTCCTCCAGCGTGTCCTCCTGGGATAACGTTTCGCCCATGTGACCACTGCAGCCAATCACAGGCTGCTGTGGTCTCCTGGTATGAAACCTCATCAACAGGCCGGCTGGTGCTACAGTTTTCCGCAGTGGATATTCCTGGCGAAAAATGGCACCACCTTTTTGGGGCGGTTTTCCATCTGGAATTCCCTGCAGCGCACAGAGCGGATACGCTGTATGCTTTTACGCAGCGTATCCGTCCTGTGTGAACTCCGCCTTAGGGTGCAGTCTCATGTGGCAGATTTTGTTGCAGAAATGTTCTGCAATTGAGATTCGGTTCCATTAATTTGAATAGAGTTGCTTCTGCCGCAGGGGCAAGGATTTCTGCAAGTTCCCTTCAGATGAATGGAACTAATTTTCAGTCGCAGAAAATTTCTGCAACGGAATCTTGCCTGCACTCTTAGGGTATGTGCACACACACTAATTACGTCCGTAATTGACGGACGTAATTCGGCCGCAAGTACCGGACCGAACACAATGCAGGGAGCCGGGCTCCTAGCATCATACTTATGTACGATGCTAGGAGTCCCTGCCTCGCTGCAGGACAACTGTCCCGTACTGTAATCATGTTTTCAGTACGGGACAGTAGTTCCACGGAGAGGCAGGGACTCCTAGCATCGTACATAACTATGATGCTAGGAGCCCGGCTCCCTGCACTGTGTTCGGTCCGGGACTTGCGGCCGAAATACGTCCGTCAATTACGGACGTAATTAGTGTGTGTGCACATACCCTTAGGGTTACCTAGTAGCATAGAGGCTGCAGAATTTCTGCAATTGAATTCTGTGTGGAAATTCTGCATCGTTTACAGTAGTAGCAAAGTGAATGAGATTTAAATGAATCTCATGCACACGCTACAGAAAAAATCTGCAGCAAAAACTCTCATAAATTGACTTTCTGATATTATTACGAATGTTACCCATGTTTGCTTCCAAATGGCAGCATGTCAAGTGTTGCAACTTTTGCCGCGGAAACTTTGTAATTCCACCTCCAAAAATCTCTAAGATATAAAAAAAACAACAAACTTTTTTATTTTTTTTGTGTGAAGTTAATAACAAAAAAAAGTCTATACTTATCCCGGCCAATGTCATAGCGACGCTTTCTTCTGTTCGTCCAAGCTGGCCTCCTAGGATTACTTTTCGTCCCATGTGACTGCTACAGTAAATCACAGGCTGCAGTGGTCACATGGGCTGCAGCATCATCCCAGAAGGCCGGACTGATCGGACAACGGAGGGACCCATCGTCATGACAATGGCCTGGGGTAAGTATAGACTTTTTAGATTTAGATTTTTCTTTTTTTTTTCTTTTTCCCAAGCGCTGGTTTCTACCGAATCTACCGAAAACCTGCACCACAATTTGGTGCGTTTTTTTCGGTGGAATTCCATGAGTGTATTTGGTTAGATACGCTTTGTACTTTTACCCAGCGTATCCGGCCAGTTGGATCGTTGTTTTACAGGAGAAATGACGCATTACACGGTTTTCATTGAAATCAATTTGCTGTCCATGCAATGTATGGAGGGGCTGGGTCCTCCAGAGTGAGAGACGATCTTGGTTGCTGCTCCCCATTCTCCCTAATGGATGAGGGTTTTGCACATGGGTCTCCACTTTATTAATTCAGAATTCCCTAATGTGATATTTGTTTCAGAAATTCTACCTTTTTATATTGAAATATAAAAATGAACTAAGAAAGTCACGAACCCTGATGGAGAAACAACCTAATTTAACAAAAAGATTTCTTTAATGCATTAATAACCATTTATATAATTTAGCAGCTTCCTCTACATCAGGTCTTCGCAACCCTTTTCTACTGGGGCCTCACAAGCCAGAACATGTGATGCCTGGCCCTCACCAGCGGTCAAAGTCCTTGCAAAAATAGAGAAATGTATCTCAATTTATCTTTAATTTGTCTCCTGAACCCAGTAAAACTTTAAAATAAGCACAAAAGGAATAAAATATGTTCAACCAGGGAAAGGCCTGTCCAACATGTGATCACTTCTTCTATCAAAACTGTCTCTTCAGATGCATCTTACCAAAGCTGGGGGGCACCTCACTGTTTTAGAAGCACTTCCCTTCATACTGACAGCTCGTATACACTGCTGAGCAGCAGTAAATGTAATTGGTCAAAGATCTCACTAAACAAGTGTTCCAGCTCCACCCTTTAGACTCATTCAGAGATAGGAAGCTTTTTAGACTCATTCAAGCCTAATTAAACGTCACAAAAAAAGACCTCCTTTGCAGACCGCCAAACGCCTTTAAAACGTCTGCCTATAACACTGCAGGGACTTTTCTGAACGTCTTTGCAGAGTCTACAGCTGCACGGAAATTGTGCAGCTGCAGGAGAGGGCAGCCAATTGTCAGAGGCAGCCGGACTCCCTGTAAGGGCAGAGAGATACGTTGTACTCTATGAGCACCAGGTGTACAGATCCGGAAGCGGCAATGATGTAATTGCCAGGTAGCTGCAAGAGCTGCTGGGTCCTACCTGAGAAGAGTCGTGTGGGTGGTCGCCAACTCCTGAGGAGTCATGCAGTCCAGGCTTGATTGACGTCTCACATGCCAAGATGCATCGTTACAAGCAAGCTTCGGCGGCATCCAGTTTTAATACATATCACCTGTTGTCCACAGATTATACATCTTATTTATTATAAAAAAACTGGCTTACAAGAAAGGAAAATAATCAAGATTACTTGTAGGCTGTGTTCACACTTCCGTTCATATTGGAGGCCCCAACACTCTGCCGGATCCGTCGTACGACACCCGATGGACCTTATTGACCTACAATCAGGTTCCAGCGCGGTGTCTGTTTTGATGGGGAAAAATAGCGCTGCATGCCTGTCAAATTTGACAGAATGCAACAACGGCTCTGAACAGACGCAAGTGTGAACATAGTCTTATTCTTCTCCACAAGTGTGTGTGTGTGTGTGTGTGTGTGTGTGTGTGTGTGTGTGTGTGTATATAGGAGCTCATTCTTTTCTGACGCTTTGAAACTCAAAGCTCTACATTAAAATTAATTATACATTAGTTTTTTTTTTCTATTACGTTTGTAGTGGAAAGAAATCAAAATAGAAACTTGTACCTTCGGGATGGGAGTTTTGGCAAAGAGGTGTTTGACTATTATCCAGAAAAGCAGACACCGTAGCAAGGACCCCTAAACGCTTTAATGTATTCATAGCATGGCCTAATACTCTGTTATCTCCAGTCCGCCATCAAATAATATCCTCTGTCCCTGAATGAAGTGCTCTGCATGGCAGCATCGCATACTTAAATGTTTTTCTCTGGCGCGCTCTCTTTCTTTTCCATAAACTTTAATAAAATGTAAAGTCACAGCCCAGAATTTAAGATGCACAAATTTTCATCAACTTAAGTTCATTTATAATTGGCCACAGAGGGTTTCAGGGCAGTGCTCGATGAAAATATAGTTCTTCAGTGAATATTTCACACAAAATGAGATTCCATTACATAATGGGGTTAATTGCCTTTTCTACTGAACATTTTCTTAAAGGGAACCTGTCACCAGCATTTCACCTATTAAACCAGCAATACCTGGTGGTAGTGGGTGAAAAATCTTTTTTTTATGTAACCTATAATTATCTTCTTAGTCGGCTCTGTAACCTTAGTATTCAGTTTTTTAGTGTTCGTGTGCCGTATGTGAATGAGCATAAATAAGTAATCTCTTCATTCCTCAAGCCTTTCCGACTTAACCTCGTCTCCTTACATGACTGGCGCATGCACGCTATCTTAGATAATATTTTGGCATTCAGGGCGGGCCAGTTTTCGGCAGTGGGCGGGCATAAGAAGAGGAACGAATAAGACTGACGGATTATTACCAAAAAGCGGCAAAATGTTTGCAGACCGTTATTTACGGTCGGAGGAGGAGTTTAGGAGAGGGGATAACGGCAATGGACTTTTGACAGCAGCGGCCAGCGAGGGGTGAGCAGAGTTCAATAGGTGAAATACTGGCGACTATTTCTGATTGGAAAAATACTTTTCGCTTATTTTTCTTTTCCATAAAATTTTATCACATCTGGGTTATTCCTAATGTTGTTAATGGGAGCATTAACTGGATAGTGTTAAATTAACTTGGTTAGGTTTATACTTGCTGTTTGTTTTTGTTTTTTTGCAGTAAAATAATGTAGCAGCCAGATTTCATGGAACTTACAAAAATCGCACTGGCAGGCTTCAAGGGGGGGGGGGGTAATCTAGTATTTTAGGTTTTTGGTCTTCTGGTATATAAACTCTAAATCTTTTTATAGGAGTTGGAGCTTAAGGCTCTGTTCAGAGCTTTCCGTCAGAACGGGACACTGAACTGACACGAACGGAAACCAGAGGTTTCCGTTCCCATCACCATTGATTTCAATGGTGACTGATCCGGTGCCCATGGTTTCCGTTCGGATCTGTCGTTTTGCCGGAAGCAATAGCATAGTGGACTAGTGATAGTGTAGTCGTAGATTTAAATTCCCTATGTATTTCTCTTACATAAACATGTAGCTTTCAGCAGCGTTTTGTGTGCTTTCAACTTGTTAGGGACAATTAATATTTAATATATGGGCTTAGCAGTTTCCTGTTGCTATTTTTTACATATTAATATTCGCACCTAAAATATTAAAGCTGTGTCATGTTTTTTCCTGGTTTGACTAAAGATCTTAAGATTTGGTTTTAAAAATTAAGAGGAGTTTACATTTGAAGAATGACTACACTTTCATCAAACTTTTAATATGTCATCGAGACATATCAAAAGTTTGGATCGATGGTGGTCCAGGTGCCGAGACCCCCACCGTCCCTGAAAGGGGGAGAAGCACTCAGCTGAGTTCCCTGCACCTTTTGGCTGTGATCGGCGCTCCCTGTCAGGCTGAAGACTGCTCACGTTGACATTCCCTGTGAGCCGTCTTCAGCCTGACGGAGCGCCAACCACAGCCAAAGATGCAGGGCGGTCAGCTGAGCGCTTCTCCACCTTCCTTTCAGCAATGATGGGGGTCTCCGCATCGGACCCCCACTGATCCAAACTTTTGATATGTCTGTATGACCTATCAAGTTTGATAAAAATGTAGTTACTTTTTAATGTAAAGAGAATTAATAGTTCACTTTCTTGATCTGTAAGAGTTAGGCCCCTTTCACGCTGAGTTTCCCTTGTACGGTTGATGTATGCTTCGGAAAAGCTCCCAGCACATATGTCAAACATACCCATAGGTTCCCATTACACTGACAGAGGCCAAAAGAGTTTACTTTTGGCCTCCATTGGGCGGTATACTTCGTTGACGACAATTTTTGGCTTGATTAGAAAGTTGATTAACCTATTCTATCCAGATGTATCCACCAAAAAAAACAAAACTATACTGGGTGTGTGTAGGGAGGGGGGGGGGGGTTTCACTGGCAGCAAGTAATAATTATAATGACCGGTATCCATACTTTAGAGGCAGATTCGCTTAACATATTGAATCAGATCTGCCACCAAGCAGTGCTGGGGTAGGGCGTGCTGATGATTTAGATGCTGAACTACAAATCCTTGTATAATCATCAGCGTACAGGAAAATTTATGTATTATTATGTGGGTCGGAAAGCACCATACTTAATCTTTGCCCCAGGTGAACGAAAGCCTTTCTTCTTTCCTGCTGCCATAGGTTGAGTGTTAAGGTATGTTCACACAGGGCGGGCGTAAAAATACACCGCGTATCCGCCCAGGACGCTGAAGGGAATTCCGGCAGAAAAACCGCACCAAATTGTGGTGCAGTTTTTCGGCCAGAAAGTCAGAGGCGGAAAATAGCAGGTGAAAAAGAAAAAAATGTCATACTTACCTGTAGCTATGGCCACGCGTCCCTCAAACGCCCTGTTGCCTGGCCTTCTGGGATAACGTTTCATCCTATGTGACCGCTGCAGCCTGTGATTTGGCTGCAGCAATCACAGGGGATGAAACCTCATCCCTGGAGGCCGGGCTGGATGCAGGAGCAGAGAGATCTGGGTAAGTATGAGATTTTTTTTTTTGTTCCGGAGTTGCGATCTTTGCACTTTTCCGCCGCAAAAATAGCAACATTTGCTATTTGTTGTGAGTTTTGCCTGCCATTTAATTAATTGGGGAAAATGCGCAACAGAAAAGCAGGGATTATGCAACATAAATTGACATGCTTCGGATTTAAAAAAGCGCACCGCCAGTCAATTTATGAGGGTTTTTCTTTGTACGCAGCGTGTGAATAAGATTTGGTCAAATCTCATCCACTTTGCTGCTACTGTATTATGCTGCGGATTTTCCGCAATGAATCCGCAGTATTTATGCTACGTGTGAACCCACCTGGCCTTAATGTAGAAGACGTTTAGTCAACCAGAGGCAGGAAATCGTGATCTAGGCAGAAAATGTTATTCCTGTATATCCACTTGGAACAGAGCGTGATTCTTAACACATACTGTTGTCTTCTGGGGGCAAAAAGGTTCTTTAGATAATCCCTTTTTTGTTTTTACTTATTTTTTATTTTTTTTATACGTTTTGCTGTCCCCAAACACTTTAGATAGTATGCTCACCAAAATATTGGCTTTGGGAGAATTTAATCTTTTGTGAATTTCCAACTTAAGCTGTTCTTGATTCCAGTTCAAACTGCTTGTCTCAATAGGAAAGCGCTGCCTGCATACTTTTCCTTAGGGTGCATTCACGCAGGTTATTTTGTTGCATGCTTTTGCCCCAGGTTTGCAGAAATTGCCGCAAAACCCTGTTCGCAAACTGGTAGAAAGATAATTGGGCATTAATTGATGATTTTCATTAACCGTAGCTTTAGGACAGAAAGGCGCTTTCTAGGAGCACAAACATTTTATAGTTGTTTTTTTTCCATTTTTTCATTTTCTACAAACAGATGCTAAAATGTTTGAGTACATCTGTGTTGGCTTTTTCTACAGTGAAGTAATGCAAGTAATTGATTCAATTATCCAAACTGAGGGGTTGAAAGAGAATACAAGTCTGTAATACTACTATTTTGGCTGATGGACAAAGAAAGGTGCCATAACTGCATTTTTCTCCTTGAAGTCTTGCCTTAGTTTGAAATTCCATCCGAGTTGCCATATCCAATGTAATCTCCTTTTCCCATCAGCCTGCTACCTATTGAAGAATCTCATATAGAAGTTCACTCCCAGTTCTTTACTGGTCAAGGTCCTTTTACGTTACTGGTTAATCAATACAGTCTCTCGCTGATTGTATCCAGTGGTTATTCATAAATGGTTTCATAAGACAGTAAGTTTATTTTATGACTTCTGCGCTGACATTTGGACTTTTTGTTCGTTTTTATTATATTGAACAAACCCCCCTCTGTTACTTTTATTTTATCTTTTACGTATTCCCTATGCAGCGATTTCAAGATCCACACCACTTATACTACAGAACAACTGTTAGGCTGAGTTCACATGGGGCATATACGCTGTATAAAAGCACGCAGCGTATCTGCCCTGTGCACCGCAGGGAATTCCGCACTGTGGTGCAGTTTTTCACCAAAAATGTCCGCTGTGGAAAACTGCAGCGCTTAGCCGGCCTGCTAGCATGACTTGACCGCTGCAGCCTTTGATTGGCTGCAACGGCGGTCACATTGGATGACACGTCATCCAGGCCGGCCTCTTGGGATGATGTTTCATCCCATGTGACCGCCATTACAGCCTGTGATTGGCTGCAGTGGTCACATGGGGTGAAACGTCATACCAGGAGGCCGGCCTTGAGGAAGAGATACAGGCTCCTGGGTAAGTATAAGATTTTTTTTTTTCCAGAGTTGCGTTTTTTGCGGCGGTTTTGCAGCGATTCCCCGCAAAAAACACAGCAACTATTATTTGTTGCGGGTTTTACCTCCCCATTGAATTCAATGGGGAAAATCCGCAACAAATAAGCAGCGTTTACGCAAATACAATTGACATGCTGCGGAATAAAACTCCACACCACAGGTCAATTTCTGAGTGTTTTTGTCCGCTCAGTATTTATGCAGCCTGTGGATGAGATTTGTTTTAGCTCATCCACTTTGGTGCTGCTGAATTTGCTTTGGATTCGTTGTGGAAAATCCACAGTATTTACGCAATGTGTGAACTGACACTTACATTTTAATACATAGTATAATCGCCTTCGGACATTTCACAGAGCAGATGGATAATTAATCTATCTAATTAGCTGTGTAACTTAGAATCACTACATAATATGTATTTACAGAGTTACACCCTAAACTATAGTCCAAACCTGTATTCACAGTTCTGCAGGTTGTCATTGGAAACAGTCAGCAATCTTCTCAGAGAGTTCCCTAATAACTTAAAGTTCCCATGATGCATTAGGAAGTAAAGGTGCCAACCATATCTTGTCTATGGGCGTGGTCCGACCCCCCCCCCCCCCCTCTGATGGCAGATATTAGGGGCAAAGAAGGATTGGATATGTTGGATTTCAACCCGATCCTTTGACCCCGCAGAAGATAAGCATCTGCCAGAGGTGCCTGGCAGTAGCTTGTTCCCCTCTCCCCATTAGGCACACATGCACGCTTAGCCATGTCACAAGCATTGAGCCAACAAGGAATGCTGGGAGATTTCAGCTCTGGACTGTAATACAAAAAGGCGTTGTTCACAAATAGCAGATCTGTTGCAAATTTACGCTGCACACTGCGTGTAAATTTGGTTTTGATAAACCCTATTCCTATTGCTGCGGATGTAATCCATTGCAATAAATTTTTGGGCCATTTCCACGGTGTAAATTATGAGCTGCGTATGAACATGGCCTAATATAAAAAATTCCTTATCAGATGACACATGGTCTCTCAGGTGGTCAGCTGCATTGTTAATTGTTTGTCTGCTAAGGGTGTATTCACACAGTGCTGTTTTGCCGCGTTGTTGAAAAGCACACAAAAAATGAATGCGTTTTTCAATTCGGTTTTTGGCCACACTGTAAAAACTGCGGAAAAACCGCACCGTGTGAGTACATGAACGTGTGTTTGTTATTAGTTTAGTTAGCTAATATGTCTGAGGCTAGGTAATGCTAGGTAATACTGTGCATTTTTGTTCTAGTGTTTTTTGTTTTTTTTTGGTAGATACATTTCTATTTAAAAAAACGCAAGAAAAATGCTGTGTGATCTTAGCCTAATTGTGACTTAGATAATAATGAAATACATAAGAGACACAAAACTTTGATCAGCACATTCCAGCAAAATGAAACAAAACGTGTACTGGGAGAGTCGCTTATTCAGAAGGATCTGGGTGTACTTGTAGATCATAAACTAAATATCAGCACAATGTCAATCAGCTGCTTCAAAGGCCAGCAAGATATTGTCGTGTATTAAGAGGCATTGACTCGCAGGACAGGGATGTAATATTACCACTTTACAAAGCATTAGTGAGGCCTCATCTAGAATATGCAGTTCAGTTCTGGGCTCCAGTTCATAGAAAGGATGCCCTGGAGTTGGAAAAAAATACAAAGAGGAGCAACGAAGCTAATAAGGGACATGAAGAATCTAAGTTACAAGAAAGATTAAAAAAATTAAACCTATTTAACCTTGAAAAGAGACGACTAAGGGGTGACCTGATTAACTTATATAAATATATTAATGGCACATACAAAAAATATGGTGAAATCCTGTTCCATGTAAAACCCTCCTCAAGGGGGCACTCCCTCCATCTGGAGAAAAAGGTTCAATCTGCAGAAGCGACAAGCCTTCTTTACTGTGAGAACTGTGAATCTATGGAATAGTCACCGCAGGAGCTGGTCACAGCATGGACACAAGATGGCTTATAAAAAGCTTACATTTCCTAGAACGAAAAAATATCCGCTCATGTCAGTGTGTAGAAATTGTTACCTTCCCTTTTCCCATCCCTTTGTTGAACTTGATGGACGTGTCTTTTTTTCAACCGTGCTAACTATGTAACTATGTGTATACAGGTGCAAGAACGCCTGTGACTGCAAAACAATGCAGTACACAATAAAATGGTGACCGCACTCCCACCTAAACACTATAAATTAAATAAATATGCATTACCGCTGAATCTACTTAGAATAGGGAAGTTCTTATCGCACATTTTGATCAAATTGTGTGAGCCCACCTGCCACGACAAGGCAACCTCTATAAGGTGGGTCCCAACGCTGCACATACACCCAGAACTGGGACTAAGCCTACATATTCTTGGGGATTTATAGTGTGGAGGTGGCATTGGTGTTCACACTGTTATGTCGCCATGTTCTTGTGTACTGTACTGTATTGTTTTGTTTCATTTTGTTGGAATGTGCTGATCAAACTTTTGTGTCTCTTATGTATTGCATATATGTGGGGTTAGTGACTTCCTCCATTTTTTTTTATCTTGCACTCCTCCCATTCTTCCCTGGGTGTTTTTTATTAGTTTAATGCTGGTTCCTACCATCCCCAAGAATATGTAGGTTTAGTTCCAGTTCTAGGAACCCACCTTTTTAGAGATTGCCTTGTCGTGGCAGGTGGGCTCACATAATTTGATCAAAATGTGCGCTAAGTACCTCACTATTGTAAGTATATTCAGCAGCAATGCATATTTATTTATAGTGTTTAGGTGGCATTCGTGTTCGCAGAGTTCTGACGCCATTTTCTTATGTGTTAGATAATAATGAGACCACATCTTATTAGTAATCCACACAGAAATCCACGCAATTCCAAAGGGTTCCCTTAGGTTTTTCTTGCAATTGTACTTTCCAGTGCCTTTTTTTTTATTACCATTGCAACCATTTAAGTAGTGGTTAGATTTGCACCTTTGTTTAAGCAAGTAATATTGGAATAGAGTAAATTATGAAATGCTAAAGATTGATAAGTTAATTATATTTTATTTTTTTTGTACTAGGTGATCCTTGCACAATCTCCTCCCAAATGGAGCTGGAGGAAGCTTTCCGATTATATTCTCAATATAAAGAGGAGGGACTCAGCATTCACGGTAAACAATTGTGTCTTTGTTACGTCTCGCTACATAGATCATATTTTTTCCAGATAACATGATCATGTAGAGCAGCTTTATGTTGCCGTTTTCTCTACTGTCCTTGAAAGAGAAACTATATTGAGAACCTGACATTGAAAAACTGTCCTTGATAGACTTTTTTTATTCTCACAACTTGTTCAACAAGGGATGAATTCTTCATTATGTATAATTTACACTATTCATAAGTTATGACGTAAGAACTTGTAGCTATCATAGAGGTTTATAATATTTTTATGCTTTTGCGTGAAATGTCTGTGTCACTGCACAGTAGAATGGTATAAGGGCGTGGATGTGTCATGTGTAGAGCATCCATGAGCTAACTGAATAGGACTTAACATATTGTTGGATACTTGACCACCGTGCATCATATGACCCCTGGCAAAAGTGCTTGGTCAATATAAAAGATGGATCCATAAGTTGACTAAATAGAACTGAATATGGTGCCAATCACACGAGTTGCATGTAACCTCGCTGTTTCCCTGAAAGCGCCTTGACCAAAATGATCAAATTGTCAGGAAATGATTCTGTTATCGGCGTTCGACAGTCGACTACTTCCTTCTTTTACAAATCCTCTTGTCCCTTGGCATTAGACTCCTGGATCTCTGCATACCTAGCTAACCAATCATGTAGGGGGAATTTATCAATCTTGCTATGTAGAAAAAAACCTAGAGTAAATTAGAGTGGAAATCTCAATTTGATGGGGCGGCGGCCACATACAGTGGTGTAATGAGGAGTCGTCGTGATCGGTGGGTGTCCCAGCAGTTGGGCCCCCAGCAAACAGACCATTATCACCTATCCTGTTTGGATAGGTGACCATTGTCCGTTCTGGTACAACACCCTGTTTTAAGGATTGTAGTTAGACTAGCTAGAGGCTATGACTAGGGCTAAACTGGTTTCCTCCTATGGACTTTTATTTACACTGCAACTCCTAAATTGTTGGATTATATTGGGAAATTTCCTTGTTGCTGGATACTTTTTTCTTCTTCTAACTTGTCTTCCTGCCCTCTCAGTTGGCCTCCCTCAAGGCTCTGTCCTGGGACCTCTTCTCTTGTGTATCCCTACCTCTGCATAGGGCAGATTAGAAAATCTTTCAATATCACTTTTAGGGCTTGTTTAGACGAACGTGTAATACGTCCGTGCAACGCGCGTGATTTTCACGCGTGTCGTACGGACCTATGCTAGTCTATGGGGCAGTGCAGACAGTCCGTGATTTCTGCGCAGCGTGAGTCCGCCTCGAAAAACTCACGACGTCTTATATTTGTGCGTTCGTGCATCACGCACCCATTGAAGTCAATGGGTTCGTGAAAATCACGCATGCCACACGGAAGTACTTCCGTGGGACGAGCGTGATTCGCGTAACAGCTGTCAAACTATGAATGTAAACCGAAAAGCACCAAGTGCTTTTCTGTTTACAAACATCCAAACTGAGTGTCACAATGATGGCGGCTGCGCGAAAATCACGCAGCCGCGCATCATACGGGGCTGACACACGGAGCTGTTAAGTGCCTTTTGCGCACGCAAAACGCCGCGTTTTTTGCGTGCGCAAAACGCACACGCTCGTGTAAACCCGGCCTTACAATGATGGCGTTTAAATTTATCTCTGGCCCTGACGATAGCGATCTCTGATATCTGCCATCTCCCTTTTTTCTTCTGTCGCTTCCTGAAACTCCACATGAACAAAACCGAATTCATCCCCCATGCCATTTTAACCTCTGTACAATCACAGTAATTGGCTCCACACAGTGTCACATGTCCGCTGCCTCAGGATCACCTTCAATTCTGCCCTGTCCTTATCTTATACCTCCTGCCACCTCCACCTCCTATCATATCCCACCTAAACTACTGCAACATTCTCCACTGTGACCTTCCCTCTTACGCCTTCAATCCATCCCTATTTCACTTCCTGGTTAGTCCACCTCTCCCTTCACTCACTGCCAGTCCCTTTTTGTCTACCCATTGCCCAGTAAATGAATTTCATAATACTGACCGTGACATACAAGGCAGTCTACAACCTGTTTCCACCATATGTCTCTTACCTAACCTCACGATACCTCCTTACACATAATATCCGGTCGTTGCAACTCCTGTCTGTTCCTCCCATCATCTCCAATACTTCTCCCGTTCATCTCCTATATTCGGATCTTACCCCCCAACACATCAGACTGTTTCCCATCATCCAAACTTTCAAAAGCAACCTGAAAACCCCCTTAACAGAAACACTTACAAGCTGTAATAACCCTACTGCCACTACACAACTGTATAACAGCTACTACCCTTATCTTCTGTCTTGCCTCTTTCGTAGATTGTAAGGCTTCGTGGGCAGGGCCCTCTCTCTCCTTCTGTACTAGTCTCACCACGTAAGCTCATGTTAATTGTGCTTGCTTGTTTTTATTATTCATTCATGTTATGTTTTTTAAACAGTGGTTGTTTAGTGCAACTTTGTAATTTTTGTTTTTGACTAAAAAAAAAATGGTACTTTTTCAGATACAGCTTCTATCTTGAGCTGAATCCGTCAGGTCCGCGGGATTGACTGCTTCGGTGACAGCAGGTCCTGCGTGTCTCTGAGGATACATAGAAGTTGTATCTGAAAAAACAAACTTTTTTTTTTTATTTTTATATAAAAACAAATTCTAAAGTTGAACTAAACACTAAAATATATACTGTTTTAGTAAAAAAAAAAAAAAAAGTCTTGAAAGGTTTACATAGCCTTTAAGCCCCTCTTTATTTTGTGTACAGTGTCCTGGAAGTTAACCCCTTCCTGACATATGTCGTATGCATACGTCATGGAAAGCCAGTGCTTCCCGCAGAATTCCTTATTCATACGACAAATAGATGATACAGGCTCCGAAGCTGGATTCTCACAGGGGCTTGGCAAATGCGACATAGCGCCCAGAAACCAACCCTGCAAAATCTGCACTCCAAAAGCCAAATGGCACTCGTTCCCTCTTGAGCCCTGCCATGTGTCCAAACAGCAGTTTATGACCACATATGGGGAATTGCCGTACCCGGGAGAAATTGCTTTACCAATGTTGGGGTGCCTTTTCTACTTTTATTTGTTGAGAAAATTAGAAATTTTGAGCTAAAACGACATATTCTTGTGAAAATTTTTTATTTTTTTTATTTTCACTGCCCAATTCTAATCTATAAAACACCTGTGGGGTCAAAATGCTAACTATGCCCCTAGATGAATTCCTCAAGGGGTATAGTTTACCATATTGAGTCACTTTTGGGGAATTTCCACTGTTTTGGTCCCACATTGGCTTTGCAAAATGTGGTCTTTTTTTGGGTTGTTTTCTTTGTTTTGGCACCACAAGACCTCTTTTCAACATGACATGGTGCCTGAAATATAATCTAATAAAAAAAAAAATTAAAAAAAAAAGAAGGCCCCAAAATCCACTAGGTGCTCCTTTGTTTCTGAGACCTGTGTTTCAGTCCAGTAGCACGCTAGGGCCACATGTGGGATATTTCTAAAAACTGCAGAATCTGGGCAATAAATATTGAGTTGAGTTTCTCTTGTAAAATGCACTGTTACAAAAA